>NC_046662.1:101992191-102000538 GCF_010883055.1 Belonocnema kinseyi
GGGGGGGGGGGCAGCGTAACGCAGGTCTTTAATCTTCAACAGTGATGTGCAATATACAGTTGCGGAAATGGATTAATTCGTCTTCAAATGCGCTCATGTGCGCCATAAAATTTTGTTCGAAAATCTTGAAAATTGTCCGAGATATGAAGGTAACAAAATTTTACGAATGATGAACAACAAGATAAATAGTTTTCAATCCGCAATTCAGTGGGTCATAGAAAACCCAAAAATCAAGAGTGGGGTGGGGGGGGGGCTAGTGTAACTGACCTCGTATTAGCCTTTCCCTTCGTCGCATAATCCCTCACGTTAAATTTATACACTGGTAAGCGTTAAAAATTTCTTAGCGTCTGTGCACTCTACGTGTGTACTCTACGTTATTGTTGGAAATAGTAAATAATTATATGTCAATCTGGAGTGCCGAATCGCATCAAATTTGTGGTGTTAAACATGTTTTCAATCCCTGATATTTCAAATATCCTTTTCTAGTTGTTGTTTAAAGAGCCGAAAGTGACCAAAAACTTAATATAATCTGTTCTCGATCAATTAATATTCTTTGTTTTATACCACGTTTCAGTGCCGAAATACCCTAAAAATTAATTGTTTTCTCACTATTTTCGACTTAGTGCTACCTTTTTATCGTTATCGTCCTTTTAGTCCTTTTTATAAAATTTGAACCACTTGTGGTGAACCCTTTGGTGATATTTGTGGCCCTTTTTAGCTTTCATGCCCTTTTATCTTTGCGTAGCAGTTTTGAATTTCGCAATACCATTTTTTACATTCTCTACTTCCTCATGCCTTTTACAATATTTCTTTGACCTCTTGTGGGGCCCTATAATGTATTTGCCAGTAATGACGACCCTTTTAGTTTATGTTCATTTAACTTTATAATACTTTTTTAAATTATCGACTTCAATGCCCTTTTGCAATACTCCGTTATTATTGAACAATTCTATTGGTGTGCCTCGACCCTAATATCTTGTACCCTTAATTATGATATTTTATAATTTTTTGATTTCTCTTGTATTGGTAAATTCAATTTGCGCACTTCGAACCTTATACCCTAAATTATTAAATTGTATACTGTTGAGACTTCCCCCTCCCTTATTGATTAGTTTAATTTGCGTTCTTCGATTCTTGTACCCTTGATTGTAATGTTTTTTTTTATTTTTACCTCATCGTTTGATTCAATTAGCGATTTCCAAAATGACCTTCATCCGTCATAATTTTGTTAAGACGCCCTTTGATGGTCCGTTTTCATAAACTCCTTACTTTATAGTGAGAACCCCCTTTTTACCCATTTTTGAGAACCTACTTTAGACTTTATTCTAAAAACCTACTTATGCCTTTTTTAAGCACCCCTTTTGTGGCTATGCCTATTTTGAGATTCCCTTTTATATTTATGTTTAGGAACTTCTCTTCTGTATTCCGAGAACCTTTTTGTACCTTTTATAAGAACCCCACAGCGATAATTTTCAAGAGCCACTTTAATGTGTATTTCAGAATGCCTATTTCCAAGAAACCCTTTTTATTTTTGTTGTGGAACCCTATTTAGTACAAATTTTAAGAACCCTTTTATGTGTTTATCTCAGAGATCCATTTGGTATTTATTTATGAATGTCCCTTCAGTTATTTTGGAGAAAATTTTGGTGTATATTTTTGCGAGACCCCTTACCTATCTCTTGGAAAAAAATCTTGTTCAATTGTTTGTCAAATGACCACCTTTGATCCCTTTGTGTTGTCAAATGCAGATTTATCGTGTTTAATACATTGCTTTTGTTGTTGTGCATAATTTATAATCCCGTATTGTGAAAGTCCCCCTTTTTGCATCCGTAGTTAGTTATAATGTAATTTTTTGTCATGCTATGTGACGTGCGCCGAAGAAAGGGAGCTTTACTCTGAAAAGTGAGATTTTCAGGGTGAGCGGTCGAAGTCTGCCCGATAGACGCGACTTTTAGGAGAGAGCGAAGACTCACGAAATCTTCCATCTCCACTTACGACTACATTACGACCGGAAGAGATAGATCGGAGACGTGGCTCATGGACGGGGTATGCATGAGACGCGGAGATGTAGTGGAGAGTGGTGAGAGGTGTTTCACGGGATCTCAAGCTCTCGAGCGAAAGCTCGATTTCTCAGGTACCTAAGAGCTGAATTATTACTAATAATAACGATCTGTCTCTTAACGTAAACACCTTGTGTCTGTTGAAATAAGCGATGTCTTTTTTCTGTTAGGTATATTTTATGTTATCAGATTGCGAATATCCTTTTACACATCTGTTAAGATATACCCCTTTGATGGTTATTTTTTTGCACTTTTTCTTTTATTTATATTTGAATTGTAAATATGCTTTCTATGATTCTAATTTTTTTTGTTTCAACCCTCATGTTATGTTCTTTTACTACTTCTGTTCTATATGCTCAATAAACTTATGTTAATTAGATTAATCAAAATACGAGTTTTTTAATTGCGCAATCCCCCTCTACCATTCTTAAAGTTAAAACTGACCTAATAGTTTTGTCGACCCTAATTTTTTCTTTTTATTTGTTGTTTTCTCTTTTTTTATCTTGATATCAATATCTTTTTTTTTATCTTTTTGTTATTACTACTCTCGAGATTTTCTTATACGTTTTGGATATCCTTTGGACACGCCATTATCATTCATCTTTTTTTTATTATCGCTTGTTTTAAGTTAAGGTTTATCGTTTCGATTCAAGTAAGCGTGGTTCCCTTTTATCAATTAGCCTGAAACGTTTAGCATTCAGTAAGTTTCCCTTTCCCGTTTCAATATAGATTCCGTGTATCTCTGCCGTTTCTCACTTACTTTTATTCAATTGGGTTGCCTTTGTCTCAAATAAGGACTTTTTAAAGTTTGTCTTTTGTTTAATTTTTATTATTTCGTGTTAGTTTTAGCTAGTTTAAGGAGATTTTTGTATAAAATAATAGAAGTGTAAGCAACCCCATTTTTTGAGGCTAGCAGGTCAAAAAATAAACGTTTATCCATTTATCAGGTCTACAAATTCGGTGCCTTTACTTTAATGCCTGGTAACTCTTGGTCTAACTAAAATTGTTTACCGCTCTAAGGTAGATTTAAAGGGCGAACCTTAAATTTTAAAGCACAATATAATAGTTTGCGGCTCTTTGGACTTTAGCTAAAAAATCATGAGTCAATAACATGGCGTCCGACGAGGAACATTTAAGACAATGCATTTTCTTTGCATTTCCATTGGAAAAAACGCAGTTGGGGCGGCCAACATTATTTTCTCAGCCTTAAGAAGAAGGTACGGTGATATGTAAAACGTGTAAAAAGAGATTTAAGAAATTTAATAATTACGATTATTTAATTGTAATTCAAAAACCATGCAGAGTCTCTAATTCTCCTTGTTGGACGACATTGTCTTCACTAGTTATTTTCGAGGTTAGATCCGCAGGGCCACTTTTTATATGGTGTTTTAAAGTGTGAGGCTTGCCTTTTAAAACTACCTACGATGGAGTTTGACCAAGAGTTAGAAGACATCAAAATAAAGGCACCGAATTAATTTTTAGACCTAATAGTTAGTCATTTTTTGAGAGATGGAATGTTTTCATTTTTGGACAGCAAAGTAGAAAGATGGAAGACGTCTAGATGTGGGACTGCCGTGACTGTAAAATAATGTTACTAGTAGGACTCTACATCTACCAGGAGACAGACGACACGTACATTGAACTAGAAACTGATGCATCCTGGTTATCCTTCCTAGCAGAACTCTTAAAAAACAGAACAAGTCATGAAAAAATAAACATCGTCCCAAACAGAGGGTAAGGAGGTTATCAGGAAGTTATATTAATAGTTTTTTACATATCTTGGAGAGTCCGTTTATAGGGATTCAAAAGTTCATCCTGGAGAGTCCTATAGGGAACCAAACTTTCATACTGGAGTGCTCATTTATAGGGATCCATCTTCCTTACAAACGCTAGTTCCAATGCCAATTACTGGGACCAACGATTTAAAATTTTAATCTTATTTTCATTAAACGGCGAGAAATAAACACTACTTCATACACACACACATAGATATACAGATACACGTGTCATCTACCACGTACGTGGGATAGCCACTGAAGAGGATTTTAGCCACTATCATTTTTAAAGCCCAGAAAACTCTTGATGCGGCACATATTTTGTACTTGCAAGTTTTCTGTGAACGATCCCAGCAACATGATTATGTCATCAATGATGTGCTTGATGCTCTCATTGGGATCTCCACAAAGGCGGCATCATGACTCAATAAATACGGCCATATTTTGGATATGTTCTTGGTAATTGCTCGTCATTATCACCCTGTATTGGAATGTAATGACAAATCCTTCCGTCTCCGGAAGGAGTTCTCCCTTACTCAACAAAAGGTTTAAGGCATCACTATCCACGCAAGGAAGATCCATTGTTTGGGCGTGTTGCTTGTGAAGCTGTTTACCTTTCCACTTTTGTCGCTGTCATTTCATGGTGCATTCGGTGCTCAGACATTTGTACGCCGATGCTACTATTAAGGCTAACGAGATCAGCCATGGACCAGGTGACCAAACCCAAGGAGCATATTAGGAGAGGAATGGCATAGGTGTTAATTGCCTTTGTGATGTTCCTCGCAGAATGAGCGGAATGACCGGACTCCTCGCCTGTACAATTCTTTATCAGTCATCGTCTCAGTCAGAGCAGGGTTGTCCGGTTTCAATGAAGAATTTATCTCTCCATGAGACAAATTTAGCGTTCTGCATTTGTCCAATCCCACAGATATCTTAATGTCATAGGAGAATTGCAGCAAGGTGTTAAGTAGGCTGTTCAGTTTGGACTCTGAGCTTGCATGAACCTTTATGTCGTCCATATACAAGAGGTGAGTGAGCTGAGACTCAGCCATTCACAGCGCAATTTTGAACCCATATGACGTCTTGTTGAGTGTCCAACTTAGTAGGTTTAATGCAGAACAAACCATAGGACTATAGGACCTCCACGAAATAATCGTAAGATATTGATGGAAACGCCTGCTGGTAGTCAATGTAGGCCATATGCAAACTGTGTTGGTGGCATTTCGCAATCAATATAACCACTCTTCATCCGATTAATAATATATGAGAAAGTGTGTATATCATTCCAAAGTTTCCGAAAATGTCCCAAACATTGATATGTTTTCATAAATTTCATAGGTTTTTAAATTTTAAAAGTTTTCTTAATTTTCTATGCGTTTTCATAAACTGCCTCAAAAACCACCTCAAAATAAATAAATTTCCCTATATATATCCGAAACTGGAAGTAACTGGAAAATTTTATTTTTATTTTTCGTCAGTGTAAGATTCAACTTCTTTCTAGGTGTGTTCCGCTAGCGCCCCCCACAATTTAATTTGAATATTTTCTTCATGTGATAATTTTGGGCTTTTTTGGTGCTTTTTCGGGCACCCATGTCGATTTTTGGGCTCTTTTAGGTTTCTTCAAAAACCGACTTTTTGGTGGCCGCCAGTACCTCCACTAAATAAAATTGAAAGAACTAAAAAAATCAACTGCACCAGAATTTTGAACTTTTTTTGGCTCTCAAAAACCGAAAAAAAATAATTTTTTTAAAACTACCCTTAAAAAAAGAAACTCAAACTGAATGTAAGCATATCAGAATTTCGGGCATTTTCGTGCTCTTCTTTGGCACTAATCCCGATTTTTGGCCTCTCTTATTTTTCTCAAAAAACCGGACATTTTGTTGGTGGAGGTGCTAATCGCCAGTACCTACACTATAAAAAATTTTTAAAACAATTTAAAATCAACAGCGCTAGAATTTTGGGCTTTTTTGTATCTTTATAAATTTAGAAATTAATTTTCAAAAAACAACCCCTATCATCGAAAACCTATTCTTAAAATAAAATAAACATTTGAAATAAAAGTAAGCGTATCAGAGTTTTGAGCTTTTTGGGCTCTTCTGGGGCACCATTCCCGATTTTTGGAGTCTTCAGCTTTAAAAAAACGGTGTTTTGAGGTGGAGGTGCTGCTCGCTAGCACCTGCACTACAGAAAAACTAAAACGTTAAAAAAAACCCTGTCTCCTAAAAATTACCCGTAAAATAACTTACAGACCTAGCCTAAATGTAAGCATGCCCGAATATTGTGATCTGTTGGGATTTTTTAAAACACAAGTTATTTCCAAAAATCAACCCTAACCTTTAAAAAAATCCCAAAGAAAAAGATATGACGTAAGTACGAGAAAAAATGTACCGCTGACAGAGATTTTTGCTTGCCAATGAGAAATTAAAAAGAAGGATGCAATGATGAAAATCACTTAGCGAGTCTCTAAGTCCTGAATCAAATAAAAGAAAAATTAGAGCAGAAGGGCACTACAGATTCAGAAAATATTTGTCTACTCACCCTTGCACCTAAGTCTTGGAGTCGCAGACAAATCATGCGAGAATTCGGTGCAATGAGAGTGAAGCCAGAAAAGCGAAAGAGTTAGTTGCCAAAAGTGGAGTTTTGACTTTTCCGGAAGCTAAGCGAGGACAAAAATTGGCAGAAGAAACTGAAAATTTGCTAATAAACTTCTACGATGATGAGGAGAATAGTCGACAGATGCCAGGTAAGAAAGATTTCATATCTGTCAAAAAACTAGACAGTACTCGTCAGTAAGTAAAGAAGACACTGATTCTGTGCAATCTTTCAGAATTAGATGCCAGATTTGTACTCCTACATGAAAATGTAAAAATGGGATTTTCAAAATTCGTACAACTCACCATGTTTACGTCTGCGTTTATCATGAAAACGTAAAGTGAATGTTGAATGCGATTTATATTAAACATTTAACTGAGGGAACTAACAGACAATTGTCAGATTATTATGACTGCCTTAAATAAATCATATGTAGTGAACCCACTGACGCTTGTCATTTTAACGAATGCGAATTTTGTCCTGATATTGAAAATTTTAAAAAGTACCTGACTGATCTATTGGACAAGTAGTAGACGCTGATGCTTTCGTAGAAGCACTATGTACTAAACTTAGAAATCTGAAACCTCCCGAATTTTATGTGAAACAACAAGATTTGTTTCTCGAGCATCTTAAAGTTATACTAAAAGAAGGAGAGTACTTAATCTTGCTTGTCATTGCTAAAAATTATGCTTTCATCATTCATAACGCCGCACAATTTTTCTATTGGAATAATAATCAAGCAACTATATTTACAGTAGTTATTTATTACAAAGATGGACACGAACTGAAGTATTTTAGCATGGCTATCATCTAAGATTGTTTAAGTCATGACACTGTAGCTGTGTAAACATTTCAAAATTTATTATGTGATAGACGGAGCTGTGTAGTATTTAAAAAATAAATATGCCTTCATAAATATTTTAAATCACAAAAAGATTTTGGAATTTCTGCAGAAACCTATTTTCAGGCAACTGCACATGAAAAAGGTCCAGGTAAGGGGATTGTTGGAAATTTGAATAGACTTGCGGTGAAAGCAAGCTTGCAGCGCTCAGCACCCAATCCAATCCTAACTGCGATGGTGTTATTCGAATTAGCTAATAATCATTTTAAGGAAACAGTAATTCTTTTCAGTTAGATGGAATATCACAACGGATGAGTGGAAGAATGTAGTATCTGATTTTTGTTTCAGGAGACGTCGTATCTCGCCACGGTTGTAATACATGTCGTATCTAGCTTGTGGTTAAACAGACGTAGTATTTCGCTCGCAGATTCACAAGACGTATCTCGTTGACCGCCCCAGGAGACTGCATGCCTTTCTCGCGGTTAAAAAACGTATCTCGTTCACTGTTCAGAAGAAGTCGTGCCTGTTTCGCGGTTCAAAAAACGTATCTCGTTCGTTGTTCAGAAGACGTCATACCTCGCATGCTGTTTACGAGACGTCGTATCTCCTTCGCAGTTTAAGAAACGTATCTCACAAATATATAATTTTTCAGCCTGTATACAATTTTAAATAAAACGGCACAATATACTTCATTTAAAAAATAACTTTTAAAATATTGGTAAATAATTATTTTAAATTAATTATGCTGCTGAAAATAAAGAATATCTTCCAAAATGAGATACAAAATATATTTCTGAAAATCTTACGGCTATAAGTCTACATAGTGGCCAATTACAGAGTCCAGCTAGAAGTGCATGCTATATTTGTTCTCTTTTTCAAGTAACTAGACTGTACCCCAGTGTCCAGGTTGGTCGTCGACGGAGCCCAGTTCGTACACTATATATCTTTTTCTATTTCAAGTACCTAGTGTGTAATTGGGATCTTCCCAACCCCAAGCCTTAAATTCCAAGCCCACAAACCCAAATTCTACAATTCCCTAACCAGTAAACTCTAAGCCCACCAGAGAAACGGATGGTTGT
>NC_046662.1:102000548-102001063 GCF_010883055.1 Belonocnema kinseyi
GCTAAGCGACTTTAGCGATATTCCTCGTGGTTAGTGGGCAACTTCGATACTTTTCGTCTCGAGCTCGCTCAGTGGATGTTTTTCGTAAGATGAGTTCGAATCGGAGTTTTTTTGCTAAACAACCCCTCACTTTGTATTGGGAACCTAGTTTCTTCATTTATTTTCAATATTATATTCAGTTGAACATAAGTAAAGAATGTTATAATTACAAACCAGATACTTAAAAAAGAAAAAAATATATATCGCACCAACTGGGTTCCGTTTTCGACCACCCTTGACATTTGTATGCATACTAGTTACTTAAAAGAAGAGAAAAAATATAGCGTGCACTTCTAGCGGGACTCCGTAATTGGCCACTATGTAAACTTATAGCCGTAAGGTTTTTATAAATATATTTTATATCTCATTTTGGAAGATATTCTTCATTGTGAACCGCATAATTAATTTAAAATAATTATTCACGGCGTTTTCTAAACCATGAGAAAGGCACGACGTCGCTTGGGCGGTCAACGAGA
>NC_046662.1:102001163-102005347 GCF_010883055.1 Belonocnema kinseyi
TATTTCACCAACGGGTGGGGGGGGGGGGCTAAACTTATATTTGCCAGCAGCCCATTTTGCTCCGATTGAAAACACGGTGTCTAGGACAGATTCGATTAAATTGTCAGAATCATCTAACGGTGGTTTATTTGAGGGAGTATTGTTTGAAAGTTGTTCAGTAAGTTAGTTTAAGAATTATAAACAGTTAACGTTATTGGGATTTAATCTGGGCATACCTTCTTTCTAATCGGTGCCTGAAGATTAAGGTCTACATAAGTCGGAAAGTAATCACTTGTATGTGAGTCGGATAAGACACCACATTGACATGATTTAGCCAATTGAGGTGAAACTAAGGTCAGGTCCGCAACGCTGGGTGGACATTCAGTATTTGGGTTGAGGGACTTTGACATTGTGGGATAACCAATATTCAGAAGAATAAATATTGAGTAATTTATTTTGTCGACTAATTCGTTAACACCGTTTGTTTGAGATATTTGTATGCCCGATAATAAATTATGGACGCTGAAATCCCTCTCCAATTATTTTTTTTTTTTAGTTACAGGATTTAATTAGTGCTTTAAAAGTTAGACTTAATACTTCAACATCAGGGGGCCCACAAATTGATAAGAGATTGTATTTTTGGTTGCCATAAATTGTAGTTGCAGTACCTACCATATCTACTATTTGTTAGGGTTATGAATTTGAGGTGTTGGTAGGTGTTTGAATTGTTGGCCCTCTTTAATTATTATGCCATCGTCACAACCCCTGAAAATTTGATGACGGTCTTTTCTTATGATATTAAATCCGTTAAACTTGATTTCGACTTCATCGATTAACCAGGTTTCCTGTAGTAGTATTATACCTAACTGCGCCAGAATAAATTGCATTTCTCTGCAAATGTCCCATAAGCTTCTACAATTCCATTTTACAATAACGAATTTCCCGGGTTGAATGTTGTTTGTTTGAAAGTTTGAAACATTTCCAGCTGTTACTAAATTTCAAAAAGTTTAAATGAAGAGGGGAAGGCAAAAGAATTATTAAACATAAATTTTCCTATTCTAAGTTAGTTTAGGTAAATTACATCTGAAATCAATAAAACATTCTGTTTACACAAGCTTTCTTAACAGTGAGACATTCTCGGGGCCTTTCATACTACAGATACAGCTCTGATTCTCACAAGCGGTGAAAGAAACGCCTAGTGAGTATATAAGGGCTGTTCGAATATTGACATTCAGCGTGCGAAACTGCGTTAGGCCGTGAGTGTATACAACGTTATATGTGTTAATATTAAGTTAGTTTAGTATAGGTTTGCGTATCAGTCATAAAGTTGGGTATGCTGCAAAAATATTGTGTGTGTTCGTGTGTGTGTGCATAGAAGCGTGGGTGTGTATTGAACTTGTGACGCTATGAATAATTTTTTTTCTTTGCTTCCTTATAGATTTTCTTCGAATGCCGCTGAGACTCTCGTCGACTGGGCAAGAGAATATAACGCCCTTGCATTCTACATGTTTAACGACTGTCGAGCAACTTTTATACCGCTGTTTATTTGAACTCTACAATTAACATTTTTGAATTCTTTTTAAATTTTTCATAATTTTCAATTCATTATTGATCACATTCTTCAACAGGGAGTTTCAAAACTTAATTCGACTTCTTCTCGTGTCCGAGAATAATATAGAAAGTCGAGGAATTTTTAAGCGACTAATTCTTTCCGTGTAGATGCTTCCTAGATTCACACTATACGATCCCTAGGTGCATACTAGATGTTTTCTAGATGGCCACTTGACGTTTTCTAGACGCGTACTACAGACAGGTATAGATATTAATAGGGTCAGCTTAAGAATAATTTACCGCTTTACTCTTACCAGTCGTCTAGTTTTAATCTAGCAAAAGGTAAATTCTAGATTATGTGTTCCTAGACGATATTATATAGAAATCATCTAGATTTGAGGTAGGGTTATCTGTTATTACAAAATAAAAGTTCATGATTTTAATGCATTGAGATAAAATGTTAGAGAATTTATTAAATTGAAAAGAAAACTAGTATTGTATTAATATTTTTAAATGCATGAATATTGGAGACGATCGGTAAAAAGTACATTTTCCTGATCATTGTCCCAGTAAAATGTCAGCTGATAATTCTCGTGATAAATATCATTATAGAAATTAGAAATAGATCGACAGACACTTGGTAGAATTCTTGAATTTGCTAGAACGATAAAGCGTATAATTAAATCTAATGTGATTTTAGCCCTGAAATACAACAAAAGCTGCTCAAAATTGTAGTTCATTTTAAAGACTGAGTTTGGGTTACTTCTTTCGAAGGTTTCTCCATTTTTTAAGTTAAAAACGTGAAGAATGAAAACACTGTGCATTATAAAGTTTTGTTATAAAAATATTCTAGACATTCTACGTGTGGGTAACTGTTAGTAACCTTGAAACATTATGACCTGCTTCTTCTTAGATGTTCCATTAAGTGTTCCAACATTAAACGTTTTTCAACGATTATAATTTCAAACAATACAATGCTAAAGGAAATTATTTATTCATTATATTCTTACTTTATTTAGAAAAAACAAATATATCTTAAACATTTTAAATAAAGTAATATTCACAACATTTTTAGTATTATTATTGTAAAGAAAAAAATAATAAAATATAGCATGAAATTAATGTTTTTACAATCAAAAAATGTTACCGCTGAAACTTAATAATCGTAAGTTAAAAAAATGTGTTCAGACGAAATTAAGCGAAATTTAATATTTACGAGAACTTGGGGTAAGCAGAGTTTGAAAAAAATTGCTGTCAGGGATTTTTAGGTTCATTTACCTTTATTGTCCGGGGGAACCGATAGATAGAGCTTATTTGAAACAGAAGTCTTTAAAACATTATATAGGGGTGCTACCAATATTGATGCGTTCCGATAGGACCTCAACAACGGAATTTCAATACTTTCTTCCTGCCATAATTTTGGGCTGATTCGGGATTTTTTGGGCACCGATGGCAACATAAAATTTTAAAAAGTCAACAGCGCTAGAATTTTGTGCTTTTTTTAGCCTCTTTAAAAATGCACAAATTAATTTTCAAAAAATAACCACGATCTTCGAAAAACTACCCTCAAAATAAAATATGCGCTTAAACTAAAAGTAAGTGTATCATAATTTTGGTTTTTTTGTTGCTCTTCATGGGCACCAATACCGATTTTTGGAGTCCTTTATTTTTCTCAAAAAAAAAAACGAAGTTGCGCGGTGAAGGTACTGCCTTCTAGCACCTCCAGTACGAAAAATAAAAAAATTTCAAAAAGCAACCGCAGTCTCCTAAAAATTACCCGTAAAATAACTTACGCACCCAATCTAAATGTAAGCATACACGAATATGGTGCTATTTTCAGGATCTTGAAAACGCTTACAAATTACTTCTAAAAACCAACCTTAACCCTTAAAATAATCACCAAGAAAAAGATATGGAATATGTACAAGAAAAAATATACCTTGGTCTGAGATAGTTTTGAGCTCACTAAGAATAACAAATTATACTGTCCGAAAACAACACATAACACTAACAGCTACCCCTAACTAAAAGTATAGATGCTAAGCAAAACAAACGAAATATAAATTAAAAGTCAATGGATTTACAGAGTTCACAAAACACTGCCGCAAAATGTCTGAATAAAAAGAATCATACTATTCACCCTCGAAAAACTCTTAACTATACTCAGTATCCAACAATAATGATAAAAAAATAAAATAAAAAAATACTCTTGACACATTTAAACGAACCCTGCTCAGCTGCCTTCAACTAAAAAATCCATAAAGATTTAAATTATAAATATTGACCACAAGCACTTTTCCAAAAATCTTTTTCATTTCCCCATCTCCACATTAACACAACCCGAGCAACTTTCAAACACTCTAATTTTGCATAAACATATCCCCCCAGTAATATTCCACGTCTCTTGTGAATAACTCACCTTATTAAAGTGACCCTCCATCAATTGAGATGGTAAAAAATCGATTACAAATTAAAAATAATGAACATACAGTTTTCCACGTTTCTGGTAGATATATATATATATATATATATATATATTATGGATTATTATATGGATTGATTATCGGAAAGCTTTCGATTCTACATCTCATAGACTTATCATCTGTCTTTTGGAAATCTTAAAGGTTCATCCGCAAATAGTTGGGTGCATAGAG
>NC_046662.1:102005447-102022964 GCF_010883055.1 Belonocnema kinseyi
GAAATCTTAAAGGTTCATCCGCAAATAGTTGGGTGCATGGAGAGATTGATGCCGCTTTGGAAAACCAGATTTACTATCTCATCTGGAAAAAATCGTGTGACAGCTAACAAGGTCACGTTTCACAGAGGTGTCTTTCAGGGCAACACCATGAGCCCACTCTTCTTTTGCCTTACATTATTGCCACTATCTCTAGCACTGCGCCATTCCGACGGGTACTTGTGCGGCAAACCTGCAGATCGAAAGTACAAGGTCACTAATGTATTTTACATGGACGATCTTAAGATCTATGCTAAAAACAGAGAGCAACTGCATCTAACTCTGGGGATTATCGAACGATCGCCCTGATTGAAGTCTGGTACAGAGGGTTTCATTTTTGTATGCCAAGACGGTGTCATTTCCAACTTTGCATATCGTCGCCACATTTTGAGCCAAGACATTCCCGATGATAGCTGCAGGGCGTGCCATGCACACCCCGAGCATTTAGCTCACATACTATCTAGTTCTTCAACTCACGCGGGAACGACCTACATTCAAAGGCACAATGCGGCACTAAGAGTGCTTTATTACCATCTCTGTCACTCCTACGGCATTCACCTTAATATCGCTCCTCTAAATGCTCCTAGGGAAATTGAGTCAATTGTCGAGAATGGGAAGTGCCGCATATACTGGAACTTTATATTCTCGACAATTGTTTCTGTTGCTCACTCGAGGCCTGACATGGTTCTTCTTGACTTTGAGAAGCGAACTATGTTCGTTATCGAATTTTCGGTACCAGCTGACAAAAACATCATAGCCAAGGAGAATGAAAAGAAAGAGAGGTATCGACACCTTATAAGGGAGTTGCAACCATTGTACCCGGAATATTCTGTTAAACTGATCCTAAAAAGCATCCCTGCCCACACCGAATTCTGGCCAACTTTGTTTTGAACAAATTCAGGAACTTCAGTCCAATCTTCACAGATGCATAAAAAAAAACACAAAAAGTCTTTTGTAATCCCAACGTTGTGCAGTATTTGTCTCACCCTCAGATCCTTTGAAACCCACTGTAACTGCATATCATACTGCCACCTATAATCAACCACCTATCTCACGGTCGTGAGACGTGGTTGTGGTTGAAATTTTACCGCGATTTCGCTGGAAGCGGGTGCAATTTTCCAGATTAGCACCTGCTCCCGGCGAAATCCTGCTGTTGTCCTTATGACAAATTTCTAAACATATATACCACGATTTCGCTGGGAGCGGCTGCTAATCTGAAAAATTGCACCCGCTCCCGGAGAAGTCGCGGTAAAATTTCAGTTACAACCACGTCTCACAACCGTGCTAAAAAGCTTAACACCTCCAAGAGCGCCGATGATAAGGACGACTAGTTTAACAGAATATTCCGGGAACTATCGTTACAACTCCCTTATAAGGTCTCTATACCCCTCTTTCTTTACATTCTCCTTGGCTATAGTGTTTTTGTCAGCTGTTGCCGAAAATTCGATAACGAACATGGTCCGCTTCCTTAAGTCAAGAAAAACCATGTCAGGTCTCGAGTGTGCAACAGAAACAATTATCGAGTATACAAAGTTCCAGTATATGCGGCACTTCCCATTCTCGACAATTGACTCGATTTCCCTAGGAGCATTTAGAGGAGCAATATTAAGGTTAATGCCGGAAGAGTGACCGCAGGATTTCGCCGGGAGCGGGTGCTAATCTGAAAAACTGCACCCGATGCTAGTGAAATCGGGGTACAATTTCAACCTCAACCACGTCTCACGACCGAAATACCGTGGGAGAGCATCAGTTGAGATACCACACTGAAAGAGGAATTGGTGCGTCTATATTACGAAAGTGCGAAGTTTGAAACAAAATGGAAAAAGGATACAAATTAGGAACGAAATTTGCTGCAAAGTATACTAATTTACAGAAGTCGCACTACGAGATCTCATCGCTAAGGTGAAGGACATCAGGACTAATCTACACGTGACTGAAGACCGAAAAATGGAGATTAAAAAACAGGTTGATTTGGCCTGGAAAAACGACGGCAGTGAACATAAGTTAGAAGAAACCGCGTCAAACGGTTAAGCGGGAGAAATTGATGTTCTTCCTCAACCTATTGATGATCCAAGACTACCACATCCTCCAGAGGTGGATGGCCTTATACAACCAGAGGGAGAAGTAGAGGTTTAGCAAACAAAAAAGCGACGAAAATGGACACACCATATGAGCAGAGATGTTATGCGCCTTTATTGTTTGGCAGAGAAATGTGGGCAAAGTGCGAGGAGAGAACATCATAGACTCTTCTTACTTAAATACCTAGAGCTAGCCACAAGAATAAATGAACAGAATGTGTCAGATCAAAAACGCTCAATATCTGTAAACAGACTTCTTTCGGCTGTTGAAATAACTGCTATCAAAGTGGAAGTGGAGCAGCAGCCTCCTATGAATAAACTCGCCTTGGAAGATGTGGCAACAAAGACTTGATTGATGCTGAAGGAATAGGTGCTAGGGATAATGAACATCATGTACCGGATCCATTAGAACCATATCCGGATAATAATAACGATGATGTGAATAGGGAAATCCCAGAAAAACTATAGCACCTTAAAAGGAATTTTGTTTATGCTTTACTAGAGTTCAGATATGTAGAACCAACAATAAGGCATTCTCTGTTCAAAATGAACATCACAAATGATCTGCGTGCACTAATAGCACATCTCGACAGCAAGGTTTCACCTACGTCATTAAACGCAGCACAAACTGCTTCAGAGGTGCAAATTCTTGTATGATTGCAGCTGTGGCAACCATTAGAACGTTGGGCCAGAAAACTAGGCCTGAAAATGCAGTTTTTGTCCCAGCAAGGGTTCGAGAACCACCATGGAAGATCAAGTTGGATATGGATGTCAGAAAATTAAGGTGCAGATTGGGTCGCTTTACCTCAATATAAAAAAGAAAATAGAACCCGAAAGCTGATAAACCACGTTACTAAAATCATCCACCTTTGGCACAGTCCTATCGTGAACTGAGAGTAGAGCCAAATAATTAGCGAGACACCGAAGTCCTTCAATTGGAAGATATGACTAACTACTGTTCGGGTATGTGGGGAAAAATGAACAGATGTAATTTGGACATTGCGTGGTTCAAACTGTAGAAAGCAAGGGCAAACAATAGCCCTGAAATCCTGAAGCGATAACCCTGAAACCCTGAAACCCTGAAGGGCAAGCAATAACCCTGAAACATCACAGTTATAGATGTTTCAGCGGTCACGAAAAGGGCAAGTAATTTGAAAGCTCCGGATCCGGACATGGTGTACAACTTCTGGTACAAGGAACTGACGAGTGTACATCTTGCATTGGCAAGGTGTTCTCAGAAGATCATTGAACACCCAGATCTGATGTCAGTCTTTATGATCCAAAGTACTACGTATATGTACCTAA
Organism: Belonocnema kinseyi; assembly: GCF_010883055.1. NCBI lineage: Eukaryota > Metazoa > Arthropoda > Insecta > Hymenoptera > Cynipidae > Belonocnema > Belonocnema kinseyi. The sequence continues at coordinate 102,008,867 of NC_046662.1, forward strand.
AACAACCAGACGCTTAAAATCCATCTGACTTTCGACCGATAGCTTGTCTTGCAACAATTTATAAATGCCTTAGTGCTATTATTGCAGATAAGGTATATTGTCATTGCGACGAGAATGACATTCTTACAGAAGAACAGAAAGGATGCTATAAAAACTCGCGAGGCTGTCAAGAGCTAATCACCGTAGACACGGTTGCCATGACTCAAGCTCGTAAGCATTAAAGGAACTTACACATGACATGCATTGACTACAAGCAAGCGATTCTTTCTTTGCCGCATGACTATTTGCTTGAAGTTTTAAAACTTTATAAAATCTGCTCACGTATTATTGACTTTCTAACCCATGCGATGAGACTCTGGGGTACAATAATCAAGTATTTTGATCATGGACAACCAAGGATAACTAGATCCATACGTTTAACGACGGGTATACTCCAAGGAGACTCCTTCAGAGCACTATGGTTCTGTTTATCGTTGAATCCATTGTGCAAAACACTAAACAGCATGTCTCATGGGTTCAGAATTCATGATAATGAAGATGGACATAAAGTGACCTATCTTCTTTACATGGATGTCACAAATCAGTTTTCCAATGATATCCACATAGAGTTCGGACTAGATAAATGTAGAACAGTGCATTTATTCAGAGGGAAGTTAGGGACCGCAGAGTTAGAGAACGAGTTCGAAAACGACATCGACGCAATGGCTGCAGGCGAATCATATAAATATCTCATAAATTAATATGGTCATAAATTGGTCTAACACCGACCTTGAAAAGTTAAACAGAATTATTGGCGTAGAAATGACGTAGCACCGAATGCACCACAGAAAGTCAGTGACTGAAAAGGTAGTTCTACCACGGCATTTAGACAGTAGGGGCGTTGTAGGTGTCAAAAAACTGCGAGAGCTACAAGTTAAACAGTTGTGATACTATTAACAGCAAACGAAATGTTGCGCTTCACAGCAGCATCTGTAAAGCAGATCTTGCTTATACGCCCTTAAATTTATCCTCAGATGGGGCCTTGCATATCGGGGCAGAAACCATGGAGGGATTAGAAATACAATGAAGGCAGAAAGCCATACATGGCGAGCACCCCAAAACGTTAGATCAAAATGAAGTGGATAGTGAGGCATTCAATATTTGGCTCAGAAAGGGTGTTTTGTGTCCAGAGAGGGAAGGATTCGTCATTGCGATACAGGACAAGATTATCAGCACCATGAATTGTCGAAAACACGTGTTGAATCAAGACGTGGTTGACCGGTGCCGATTATGTGGAGATACGAATGAATCCATCGAGCACATTATTGATGGCTGTCGCGTAATGGCTCAGAGAGAATATACGCACAGACATAAGGATGTATCGGGCATTATACATCAAGAACTTGCCCTAAACCTAGGACTCTTAAGAGAATGGATGCCTTTCTATAGATACATTCCAATGCCCGTTTTAAAAAGTGAAGATTACATCTTATATTAGGCTTATACTATCCAAAGAGATCATTACAGCCAGGCCAATCGACTTGACATCGTGATGCAAGTAAAAAAGGGGAAAGATTCTACATCATCGACATTGCTTGTCCGCTTAGCCGAAATTTGCAGTCAACCTATACAACCAAGATCCACAAGTATAGCGTGTTAAGGCATGAAGTAAAGACCATATGGAGGAATGTGAACCATGCATCTATTCATCCGATTGTGATTTCAGCTACAGGAAATGTGCACGCAAGATGCACTGAACATCTAGAACATTTAGGAGTCAGTAGGGTATTGGCAGCAGCTCAGAAACCGGTTTTATTAAACACCTATCGCGGTGTAAGAAACTTTCTTGACCATCAGGAAGTGAGCGACTAAAAACTCGCGGGGTGGCAATGGTAGCTCTAAGAAAGCATCCAGAGGTGACTGTTGTCACCTCCAACGCTCGTGGCCGCTCGTATACCTACAACATCATCGCAGGAGGTTTCAAGCATCATATTAAATTAGATGAATTAACTTATCTCATCAGTCACTTGACTTAGTCCGTGGTTATGATGTATAACCGGGGTTACCCAAGTAAAAGTTTAATAAATAATAATAATATTAAATTGTTTACATGAAGCAATATGAAAATAAGCTGAATACAAAATTTAATTTTACTTTCTAAACAATTTTTGTTGAAAATTGTTCGTCTGTTAAACAATCTGATTATCAAGATAATATCTATTATGCTATTGAAATTATTATTATGGATATTTCTCAAACGATTGGGTTGTTCGGAAACTAATTTCGCCTCTTTAAGAGAAATTAAGTCTGATTCACTGATATATGAAATAGACTTTATTGATTTATATATTGAAAAATTCTTTTCCACAACCTTTAGCTACATGAAATGATCTCATGGTTCGCAATAGCGTTTCATATAGGGAAACACGGCTAACGGCGTATCTACAAGAAAAGTGCAATTACTTTCCAAACAACCCAGACTTTTGACAAAAATCTTTGAAAAGTAATATTATTTTTTAATAAATAATTTTATCGTTTGTTTTATTAAGGGGATTTGTCACATTTAGTAAGCTTTGAAATTCTTTTTTGAAATTATGAGCTTTGAGAATGAAAAGATTGTAAATCTTCAGTACATCAAAATTGAGTGCTCATAAAATTCGACACTTCAAAGGTAAAAAAATAGGCAATTTTATAAACAATTTCATAAGTTTTATAAAATTAATTTTAAATATAGATAGTTTCAACATATTGAATTCAAAATTTCTAATTTTTCAGCTCATAAACTTTTAGGCTTCTCAAATTTGTACGTTTTTCAAGTAATAAATTAAAAAAATTTAAGTCCATTGAAAAGGCGTCACATTCTAAACTTTGCATTCCCTTCGAAGTAACTAAAATTAGAAATATGTGAATTTTAAACCTGCAGCCCACAAAATTAAGTTCAAAATCATTTTGTTAATGTAAAAGATCAGAAGTTTCGAAATTAAAAAAAAAGTAAACATTTAAAATGCAAACCCTTTGAATATAACGTCTCCGCAATGAAACTTAGTTAACAAGAAATTGCGATTTATTTGTAGTCTGAAATACAATACTTATAGTGTGAAATACAATACTTATAACCATTTTTGTCAAAAACTTTGTATGCGTGCAAATGCTTGACAAAGAAGCAGCATAACCTTTTTTTGAAAATAATTTGCCATTTTTAAATTCTCATCATTTATGATTGAGAAAGTATTAGAATTGTCGGAAATTTGGCATCACACTTTTTCAACGGATCTCCACGTTTCGAGACCCCCTGAATCCGAAAACCAGGTTTTCACGATGGCGTCTGTCTGCCTGTCCGTTCGTATGTCCGTCCGTCCGTCCGTCCGTCCGTATACACGATAACTCTAGAAAAAAAGAACGAATCAAATCCATCTTTGGCACACTTTTCTAGGTCCTAAAAGAAAGGACGAGTTCGTTAACCAGCCATTTTTGATAAAAATTCAAAAAGTGAGCGCATTTTGAAAATTTTTGAGACCACTTTTTTCTGAATTTGAAAATTCTATGCACGGATATTTATAGTATTGAAAAAAACAAACAATGTATCCTTATGACTTTCTCGATAAAAAGAAAATTCTCAGAGTTATAGCGTTTTCAAAATTTTGTTAATCAACCGAAAATAAAAATTTGTAGCCGAAAAATGCACGATATGAAAAAAAGTCACAAGAAGAAAAACATTTCTTTTTGAAATCCCTACAAGATTATCATAACCAATTTTTGGATTTTCTTCAAAAATCGAAAATTCAAATTTTGATTTCACAAAAAATAATGGAAAATAAAAAATTCCATTTTGTGGACAAACTATATAGGATACGAAAAAAGATGAATTAACAAAAATGGTTATCCCAAGAAAGATCTACAATTTCGTTAAGAATCACTTCTTGATAGGACGCGTACTTTTTGTTTTATTAGTGAAAAATAACGTTGAAAAAAAATAAAATAAGAAATAATTTGTGGAAAAACGACGAAAGTCACGAGAAAAAAATGCAACAAAACCTGTTTACAAAGGTCTGACGGAAATCGACACAACATTTTTGACGAAGTTGCCTAAGCCGGGATAAGCTGTCGCTGATTGTCTCAGTTTCTCACTTTTTGAACGCGAGTTGCAAAATTGCGATTCCATTACTGAGACGGTCACTTTTCCCGTGTTTTTAATTAAAATTTTTTTGATTGACATTTGAACTAGTTTCTTAAAAATTCGTCTTTTTGGTTGGAAAACGTATCTTTTTAATTATCAATTTCATCTTTCTTGAGCAAAAATGCAACTGTGCTTGCAAATTAATCTGTTTCGGTTGAGGGTTCAGCACTTTGATTGGAAACTCGTTTTTTCAAATTAATTCGACTGCTTTCAATATGTAATTAAAATTTTTTTAGTTGAAATATCAACTATTATATTTTTTGATCAGAATTTTACTTTCTTGGTAAACCTAATGCTTAAATTTTCTAACAAATTATTAAATTTTGGAATAAAAAAGAGTAATTTTCTACCAAAAAAGATTAATTCTTATCAAAAAATATAATAGTTGATATTTCACACGAAAAATGTTTGAATTATAAATTAAACATGACATGATACTTTTTTAGAATAAATAATTAAACGGTAATCACAATCCATTCTTGCTTTTTAATGTATTCTGTAATGAATTATAAGTACTCAGGGCGCTACGAAAGTTTTGCAATACGCGAAACCTTTTCACGCACAACAATTTCCCGATGGTAGAAACAGTTCGAAAGGGGAAATTTCGGTCTCGCGGATGACTCGCGCTCAGCTCGACCCCCGGAAGTGGTGACATCGGAAAACATCTCATTAGTGAATAATCTACTGAATGATAATAGAAGAATCACGCACCTGCAGATAGAGAAAATGTTACACATTAGTGCACCAGCAGTCCATCGAATTCTGCATGAACATTTACATGTTAGGAAGGTTTGTACTTTATGGGTACCACATGCTTTGACCGAGGAGCAAATGGCAGCGAGCGTAAAGTGGTGCCAAAAAATGCTAAAAAGATTTGAATCGGGATCTTCTCGGGATGTAAATAGTATTATAACAGGCGACGAAACCTGGCTGTATTATTACGATGTTCGAACAAAATCACAAAATAAGATCTGGCTATTTGAGGGTGTGGATGCTCCAGTGGAGTTGCGGAAGTCTCGATCTGTAAACAGAAGAATGATTGCTGTATTCTTTGGGAAACGTGGCAATGTGAATAGGATCGTACTGGAAAACCAGCGTACAGTCACCTCTTCCTGGTATACTCAGGTATGTTCACCCAAAGTCATAAACCAAGTCCAAAAAAATATCAGGCCAAAATCTCGACTCAGCACCTGGCGATTCCACCAGGACAATACACCGGCTCACTGAGTGAAGGTCATAGTAGCTTTTTTGGTCAAATCTGGACTGATTATTCTAGATCACCCTCCTTATAGTCCAGATCTTGCTCCCTGTTACTTTGGTTTGTGTCCGGAAGTAAAGAAACAACTAAAAAGGCGTCGATTTACTAACGAAACTGACCTTTTGACGGCGTGGGACCAAGCGTGTGCAGATCTTCTAGAAGAAAAGTGGCAGGGTTGGTTCGATGAATGGTTTTGACTTATGGAAAAGTTTATTCACTGCGATGTAAAGTACTGCGAAGAACAATAAAAGGTTCGTCTGTATTGCAAAACTTTCGTAGCGCCCTATGTAAATTGTGCCATTTTATTTTGATAAACCCCATTGGATTTTCCTTGTCCCAGTATTGGCTTCTTTGGTGTCCCACTTAAGGATATGTTCCAAAATTTGTGTCCCACTAATGGGCGATCTAACTAGCTTTAAAAATATCCATTTATATTAATTTACTATAAAGTTACTAACGTATTTTTGTTCTAATCGAGCAAATAATGTCTTAGGCACTTATTATAACGGTTTTTGACTCTTAGTTTTTGTCTCTTAGTTCTTTGATGTCTCGTCTCTTAAATTATCTTTAGCAAGAAATGTAAAACTTCGTTTAAAATAATATAAAATCTAATCAGATTTCTATTATAATGTACAAAATTATGTTTTAAATCCTATCTCTTTCAAATTCCACGACTGTCTTGTACACTCTAGAGAAACTCTTTCAAATTATGGTAATCTTTAGAGTATTTCTTACAGGTCGAAAATTCCAATTTCGTTTATGTTTGGGTATATCGTAGTTGAATCGATTCTAAGACATGGTCAATTTTCCTTATCGGCCCAAGAACGGTTTTAAGGGTAGTTTCACCCCCACACACGTATATACTCTGAATTTTAGATGTATTCATCGTTTTACAGTTATAACACATGGAAATTGATACTTCAGTACATATTTTGTTGAACAACTATGAAACTTGTCCAGATTTGTCTTTTTAACCCTTGTTGGAGGGGTTGTACTACCCCGTTGCATGTTTAAGAAATATAAAAATGCGCCAAGTTGGCAAATTCATTAAGAATTATTCGAAACATTTTTTCACTTGACATGTTTCATTAATAAAACACATATTCTTTACTATGGAGTTACGATCATCTCTAACAACTTTCTCAACCACCGTATTTTCAGGGCTGAATCATCCCTTCCCACAAATAAAAGTAAAAAAAAAACTAGCAAGTCAAAATATCACGAAAAATCACAAAAAATGTATTAAGTGTTTGAGAACCGTGATATAATTATGCAAGCTTTTCATATACTGGGAAAATCGATAAAAACTGAAACCTGCGTACACGCATAGATGAAACTTATGAAGCTTACCGAATCATTTCAACTACGCTTCTTTCACGGTGTAAACTACACCCAGAGTAATGATTATCAGTTAAGGGAAACTTACTAAATTCGAATTGTAGTTTAAGGGGGAAGATACCTTTAGAATTTCCAAAAAATCGAATTTTTCTTTCTTTCATATTTTGAATCTATAATATATCAAAAATATACTGGAAAAACGTAAAAGGAAAATATTAAATACTTATGGAGATATTGTCAAAAATGTCAGAGTCCCCATACTGTCCCTGATCAGGTATTCGGAGCGCTTGGGTCGGAGCAATGTTTCTTTTATAATAGGTTTGTATATATATTTTTTTGCGTCCCAAAAATTCTGCGAAGGCTGATTGCTACGTTACTACGTTTATTACGTGGATCCGGAATCTCCGATTGATCGGCCAGTCACTGAAACTAATAGTTATGCCGTAACGAATCTTTAAACTCGGCTATTTCGAAATTGTCTTTTCAACAACTGCTCGTGCTGTAACTTAAAAAGTTATTGGCCGATTAGGCTGAAATTTGTAGAAGTTTCTCTTTATGGTACTATCGGAAGGATGTACCTAAAAGTTTAAAGATGTCGGGTTATTAAATAATTTTCTTAGAGTCAAAACTGTTGAAAAAATTTCCGAAAATTTGAACTTTCGATTAAACAGCCGATATAAAATTAATTTTCAACTTTTTAAAATTATTTTATAGGTTTATCCTTCCCTTTAACACATAATTAATCGTATAAAAAACCTTTTTTATATCAGAAAAATGGAAAAATCTTGAAAGCTGCAGCAGTTTTCGATGCCTCGGTGCAGACGCTTGGTTTCTACCCCTATACGCAATTGTCTTCGGAGTTTCGAACGTATTGTTCATTTACTGATGTAAATAATAATAGTTATTCTTGAAATGTAACAAATACATTGATCCTGGTCTTAAGTTTTTCGACACCAACGATCAATAAGTGGAACATAAATATTTAAAATAGCTATTATCTGTCAAGATACATACTTCGGAATTTTTATTAAATTTTATAATCAGTGCGGTTTATTACACATTTTCTTTGATTTACTTTGACTGATTTACAATAATAGGACAAATTTGATATTATTACGCAGCGATTCATTCTTATTAAAATAGAACCTTAAAACCGTTTTTGGGCCGATAAGGAAAATTGACCATGTCTTAGAATCGATTCAACTACAATATACCCAAAATTGAACGCAATCGGAATTTTCGGCCTGGGAATGTTTCCTTGTTAGACAAGAAATCTAAATTCTAAAAGATGGTTTATGAAAATTCAAAACGTGATTTTTTCAACGAAAAAAAAATTATTTAAAAAATTATTGTTATATAACCTTCATTTTTTAAGTTATTAAATTCGACAACTCGCGCACACAGTTACTTACACATGTAATCCCACGCAGTCTATGCGGTATGCACTCGCCACCGTGTTTTAGCATTTCAGCGTTAATACCGTCTACCCTGGCAGCCTTACCGTTTTTCAAGTTCTTAATTATGTCCCTAACCTTCATGACAGAGACTTTTACAATTAAGTTTCGAGTCTTTAATCATATCTATATCTATTTCTTTCCTCATTGATAAGACTTGCGATGTTCAAAGTTCTCCTGTACGCTTCTCTCTTTGCTTTTTGGTCAGCCTGAATTTCATCATTCCACCACGCATCGCCAGACATTCTTCCTACAACTGCAGTATCACACACTTCGATCGTACATCTAACAAGGATGTCCCGTAACTTTGTCCAGGCGCCCTCTATATCTTTTTTTTTTATACGGTCCTCCCATGTTGCCCTATCTATGCTTTCGATTATCTTATTTTGGAAATCTATTCGCACATCCGGCTTCTGTAGGTTCTTAATTTTGATTTGCGTCTGTTTTGCTTTCTTGGTTCTCTTTTTTCTCCATCCCCGACCTAAATTAATTTTTGAGATCGGAAGGTAATTATCAGTATTACATTCAGGACCCCTCATGACCCTTGTATCTTTGACTAACTCACTTAGTCTTTCATCCGCAGCAACAAAGTCAATTATACTGCGGCTATTTCCCTTAGACCAGGTGTACATGTGGATCATTTTATGCCTAAACCAAGTATTTGTAATAAACAGACCCTTTTCTAAGCATAGACCAACTAATCTATCTCCGTTATAGTTTGTTCTTGGATCCCCAAAATTACCTAATACTCTTTCTGTATCCTGATTTTGGATGCCCACCCAACTGTTCATGTCACCTAGTAGAACTATTCTTTCCCCATATTCGAAAATATTTATTGTGTCATTTAAAGTGTCACAGAAGGCGTCTTTTACTTTTCTGGGATCACTATCAACTGGCGCGTAGCATGCTATGATAAATATTCTTCTGATTCCTACTTTCATTCTAGGCCACATCAGTCTGGAAGATACGAAACCATGGCGTCCGAGATGCTGCTTTGCTCTTTCATTAAAAATCAGACCTACTCTTTGGTTACCATGTGATTCACTGTCTGCTCCTGACCATATTTCAAATCCGCCTTTCAACACGCCGTTTTTCATGTCTTTGGTTTCGCATCCCTTTTTCTTTGTTTCAGGCACGCATAAAATATCTAGTTTCCTCACGTCCATAGTTTCACGCAATTCTTTTACCTTGAGATCATTAACCCCCCTAGCATTCCAAATACCCAGTCTCCATTCGTCGCCTGAAACATTACCTTTAGATTTTCCGTGTGCATGCCTTTTGTCAATTAAAGTTCCAGTCCTTTCTGTGGCTATTTTTTAGTTTGTATTATTCATTGTTTAGATTATACGCCCAACTATCACCTTTATGCAATAAGTTTATTTTCTGAGTCGAAATCATGTCAAAGTTAAGTAGCAAATCGTCATAGGGTGGAGATTGTAGTTATAACGTCAGTCCCACCAAAACTTCAGTTAATAAGGGAGGGTTGGGAGAGGGTGGAGGCAGAACTGGAATCGAGAGAGTCGTCTTGGGTTTCTGTTTTTATTTTGATGCTCAGAAGTTCACCCCGCCCGGTTCAAAATCTCAGCGTTATTTGTAGTTTGTAGGTTTAAATTTTTTCATCGTAAAATTATAATAAATTGATATGAATTATTTATCTTTAAGGACGTTTGCGGATTTCCTAGTAACTGCATAACGAAACACAATTTTAAAAAAGGGCATATATTCAAAATTTAAAATGTTCTATTTGGCTTTTTCTCCAAACCCAAGATACATGACCGGCCTCTTTTAGATTTATTACGAAACTGCTACAAAAGACACAAGAGAACGTAAGAGTAAATTTACAACTACGTCACACGCCACAGCCGTATTATAAACATGAAAGAGTACTTAAGAAAATCATCTTCTTTAAAGTCCTTTCAAAACCACACAGAAAATCGCCGATCCTCCAATGTACACCGTAATCGGTGTTCAATAGAATTGTCACAAATTTGAACCACACAGGTTCATTCGGAGAATCTAGGTGAAAAGCATCATTTAGAAACTGTTTTTTCTCATCCAGTGCAACGTGAAGTGTCGTCTACAAACTGTAAGTCAGCTGTCAAGATCATTTTGTCGGTGTTTATTTGAGTGAAACAGATGTTAATAAGCAGCTAAGTTATAATAATAATTACCTAACTCTTTATTTCCTCTCATTTATCAGCGACTAAATAGTTGTAGAATAAAAATATTATTAGGCGTGATGTAATAGGCAAATGTTAGGTTAGTCAAAACCTAATATATGACATTCAAACCACCAAAGTCGGGATGTACAAACTAAGTCGTGACCGTCTGCATCGAAATTGATGCCTGGTCGTTCGAACAAATTTCCACTAAATTTTCTGCGGAAGTTTAAAGGTATCTTAGATATCTAATCTTGCAGCGGCTAATGTCATACATGAAAGATAAGGTAAATACAATTGTATAATAAAAACAGAAATTTGTTTTCCGCGATGTGTAGGGATGGAAATTTGCATGAAACTTTAGCCTGATGAAAAGTTTCAAGAAACATTGGGAGTTTCGTGAAACATTGCAATGTTTCAAATATAGCGGCGGGATCATTAAAACGGATAAGATAAAAGCCTAGTAGGTATTTTCACTTCAATAAACAGCAAACTTCACTTCGTCGATTGCCGAGGGGAAAATAAGGGACCAAATGTATGGGATTCAGTTCATTTTTGCCCTATTTTGCAAACATCTTCGTAAAAGGTAATTTTTTCTATATACGTGTAGTTAAAAAATAGTTTTCATTCTTTAATTACTATTTCATGAAATAATAAAATAATAATAATGATGATTAATTACGAATATATTACAGAAATGAAGTTTTGATCCATTTTTCCCCCTCAGCATTTAACAAAGTGAATTTAGCTGATGGTTGAAGTGAAAATACCTTATTGAGGCTTTCATATCCCAACTTTTTTCTGCCAGCCGATTTGATTTATTTTTCCGGTTTGTACATGTTTGGTTTGATGCATTGCAGATTTTTTGATTCGCGTATATTGAGCACTGACACAAATTTTGGATTAAATCGTCTAAAGCTTATAAAAATTCAATATAAGCAATAAAATTTGCGAATTCGTTGCAAATAAAAAATTTAGCATCTGCACACACGTAATCTATAATTATTTTTGAAGCATTTTTAGCGATTTCTAGCGGAGAAAAAAGAAATTTTGAACGTCGATAAATTCGGGATCACGTGACTAAGTTCGTTCATGAAATTTTTGTGTAGAGATTGAAAGGATTTTCATTTTTTTTGGTCCTCACTACGTCCACACGGATTGAGATATTGTGTTCAGAATTTAGGAAGTTATACAGAAAGCATTAAGGAACATTTGTATGTATCAAAATGTTTATAATTACGAAGATAGTTTTCTAGTAAAATACTACAGGAATATAAATAAACTTATAATGTCGACAAAGTAGATGCCTCGATTTGAAAAAATCGAGGAACATCTTAGAATGTGATACTAGAAAATCCGTCCAAGTCCCATCTTGAGAAATGTACATCTTCAGAAAATAATTAAAATTTTGTAATGATTATATATTCTTGTGGATTTTCTGTACTGGCGTGAAACAATTCTAAGAATAAAAATAAAATTTCGCCCGGGGGCGAAAGACAAGGCGAGTCCGACGCTGAGTCCCGCTGGTTGGTTCACTGTTAACAATACTTATCAGCTGATCGATTCAACGTCAAGAATTATGAAAGTTGGTTGTAGAACTCCGACGAACAAATTTTAGCACATTGCTGGTGTTACTATGTTTCCAATTTGAAATTTATCTTTTATTTTTAGGACCAAAAAAATGAAAATCATTTTACACAAAAATTTCATGAACGAACTTAGTCACTTCATCTCGACTTTATCGACGTTCGAAGCTCTTTTTTTCTCCGCTAGAAATCGCTAAAAATGCCCAAAAAATAATGATAGGTTACGAGTGTCACTTTGCGTGTGTGCAAATAGTTATTTTTTGATTTGCAACGAATGTGCAAATTTTATTGCTTATATTAATTTTTTTCAAGGTTTATACGATTTAGTATAAAATTGATGTCAGTGCTCAATATGAGCGAATCAAAAAATCTAAAATACGTCAAACCAAAAATGATATGCAAAGTGCTATAACTCGAATGGTACTTATCCTATTCCATCAATTTATAAATAAACTTGTTTTTAAATTACCATTATATTGATGTATACAAACTTCTTTAGTGCTTTTTATTTTATCTGTCAAAGTTGAAACACGATATCTCAATCCGTGCGGACACAGTGAACACCAAAAAGAAAGTTCATAACCGGGGACTAGTTTGGTCACGTGGTCACCGAAGAGCATACCCTTAAGTAAATAATTATTAAAATGTCCACAAGGATATATACAAATTTTGTAACTTTGATTTCAGGTAAAAAAAATACAACACATATATTATATTAATAACAGTTTATTTTCAGTGAATTCCAAAGACCAAATTATATTTTACAAAACATTCAAATTAAAAAGAAATTTCTTGGAAAAGTGATTGAAAATAATTATTCATAAGTTTTTAATATTTTGTATGTATTTTTCTGGGAACTCATATAATTATATAACCTATAAATACATAAATTATCACGACAGCATTGTAGTTATGCTTTTTTTTTTCCTTCAAGCGTCGTTTTGTCACATCTCAATCGAAAAGAACAATCTGAAATTTTGTTTTAGAATTATTCTAATATTATCACTATTATATTCTGCAATTAGCTTCTATATATCAAGCTGCTGAAATATCATATGGTATTTAAAAAAATGTATCTATTAACTAATATTTTGAGAAATATTAGTCAGTCTATCAAATTCAATGAAAATAAACTGTTATTCATAAAATATATGTGTTATAATTTTTTTTCTTGTCTGAAGTCAAAAGTTACACAATTTGTATACATTCTTGTGTATATTTTAATAATTATTTATTTAAATTACAAGAATTGTTTTTCAATGTAATTTTGAATCGCGCTTCAAAGGGTAGACAACCAGCGCTCAGCCCTAACGCACGCATGGATGAAAATGATTATCATTTTATTATTGCATTAAATAGTCCCTAAAAAAGAAAAACTATTTTTCAATTGCACTTATACAGAAAAATTACTTTCTGTGAAGATATTAGAAAAATAGAGCAAAAAATAACCGATTCCCATGAATTTGATCAATTGTTATCCCCTCAGTATTCAACGAAGTGAATTGAACTAGTGATTGGAGTGAAAATACCTTATTGTATATGTAGACGGTCATGACTTTTTCTATACATCCCGGCTTTAGTTTAAATGTCGACGGGCATGAATAACCTAACTTTTGGAAGTTGCATTAGGAAGTTATAATTTTATTCTAAGTGACTGACACGCCCTATTAAATGAAGGAAATTTGAAAATTAGGTAAATATTGTTTCAATTGGTTTCCTTATTAACAATTATTTAGGCTAATATTGCAAAGCAAATAGTTGCTTTGACAGGTATTCAGGTGGCTGACAGCGCGGTTTAGAACTCCACAACTCTGCATGAGCCAAAATTCAGTCTCCAAATGATACTTTCCCCTAGATGTCCCCATGGGCACCTACGTTCAGAGGAATACATTTGAGACTTGAAAACTCTCTCAAATGATCATTGGGAGCCCAATGAAATTTGATCTGCAATAAATTTAACACCAGCGTTTTTCTGTGCATTGAAACTTTGTAAATACATCGTCTAAGGAGTTTAATTTGATAAAATTTTCTGCATTTTTCAATACACAGCCAAACTTTTCACCAATGAAACAGTACAATTTTTGAGTTTTCAGCTAAGTGCACAGATAAATAATTTAGTTTATAAAATAAATAAATCAATATGTATA
>NC_046662.1:102023064-102046209 GCF_010883055.1 Belonocnema kinseyi
AGCGTTATTTGTAGTTTGTAGGTTTAAAATTTCGTTTTATCGAAAAGTTATAATTAATTGATGTGAATTACTTATCTATAAGTACGTTTCCGGATATCCTAGTAACTGCATAACGAAACACAATTTTAAGAAAGTGCATGTATTCCAAATTTAAAATGTTCTATTTGGCTTTTTCCCCAAACCCAAGATACATGACCGGCCTCTTTTAGAGTTATTACGAAACTGCTACAAAAGACACAAGAGAACGTGAGAGTTAGTTTACAACTATGTCACACCCCACAGCCTTAATAACTTTATATTCGAAAAGTTCTTGTAAACTGAACAACTTGTTATCGAAGGTTCAGAAAATGGAACTATGTATATTTAAAATGGTGGTTTTTAGGGGCCCTGCTAAAAATGCTCACCTACCCTATAATTCATGGGTTGAAAAAATATGTTTTATATTTTCAAGTTTTTAAATATCGACCCTTAAAATTTTCATTCAACAAATTTGTATACCTACATACTGTAAGTGTGGTTTTTAGGGTTTCTGCCAAAAATTCTCATCTACCTTATAATTCGTGGGATGAAATAAGAAGATTTTAAATGTTTTTAAATTTTCAAATATCGACCATCAAACTTGTCCTTTTTAACGTTTAGGTCTGTTTACCGTAAGGGTGACTGCTAGGGGTCCTGCCGAAAATGCTGACCTACCCTATCATTCTTGGCATAAAAAAATATATTTTACGTTTATAAAATTTTAAACAACGACAATCAAACTTGTGTTTGGCATGTCTGAGTCATAGGCTGTGAAGGGGTAGTTGTAACCCTAAAAATTAACAAATTTGCAGATTTTTTTCGACTAAATGTCATTTTTTGTTCTGTTAATTGATTTAGGCAACAAAAATTCAGAAAAAAATTATTTAATTTCGTTAATATCAACGTTCGTCACTTCATGTATACATCGGATTCTTGCAGATTCTTGTAGTTGTACTATTTCGTACCAACTTCGTTCGAATAATATATAAAATGGTACTTTCCCGTAGTTTTGGTTGTAATTTATGGTATTTATTTGCAGATTTCTATAAAAATGATGTTAGTTTTTTGTACTTTTTTGTAAAAATTTTTTCTCCTCCATTATATATATTTAATCATTTGTACGAGGAATGTCCAAAAACTTTTTCAATCTTTACAAAAAATGTTTACAGGTACAATTATGCTCTTATATCTATCTTATAATTAATTTCCTGATCCAAATTAAGAGAGTATTATTTCACCCAGAGAAACGAACTGTTGCGATACGCCAGTCGAAAAATAAAAAAAGGTTTTTATGAACCACCCATACATATGTTAAAAATTTTTAGTATATTATATTTATTTTGTTATAATTTATAACATAACATTTTTACGATTGAAAGTTCTGGGGACTACGTGTGGCGACTAGATTTTCCGCGACTAAATGTCCAGCGACTACTAGATGTCTGGTGACTAGCAGTGATCCCAGATTTGAAACGAGGTGTAATCCAATTCTATCACACGTCTATGTCCGTGTGAATATGGTAGGAGACGATTTACATGACTGGGTTGCGCTCGCAACCCATTTCTCCCCTTCTGAATTTGAAAACTCGAAGGTGCACGATTGCCGGTCGGAACACTTCGGCGGTTCTATTTATATCTATCTGCTAACTGCTTTAAAATAAAATCAAGAGATTGGGATTTTAATATTTCCAGATTTCGATGCTGGCGATTCTCATGATTTGAATACTTCGCGCGCCTCTTTATATGCGTATGTTTTGAGGTTGCGTTATTTCAAGTATAAAATATAAATGACATAAATATCTATACTATTGTATATGTATATATATATATATATATAATTATTATTATTATCATTATTATTATTATTAATGATAATATTATAATTATGTTGCATTATAATAGTCTTATTTATATCTTGATCCGCATTTGAAAGAAATGAAAGAAATTAGCGATTTTGGAATTCATCTCGTTTGGATAAAAACTCCATTATTTGGTTGAAAAGTAAATTATCTTGTTAAAAATGTAACTATTTTGTAAAAAAGTGCTCTTTTCCATCGAAAGTTTAACTACTTTGTTAGAATGTATTTTTTTTTCTTTGAAGGTTCATCTCTTTCGTTGAAAATAAATTTTTGAAACTGAAAATTTAACATGTATTTTGTTTAAAATTGGTCTTTTTTGTATATCATTAATTTTCTTGATCGAAAATTCATCTTATTGATTGACAATTCCACAACTTTATTGAAAATTCTTTTTTCCTGTTAAAAATTATTTATCTTTATCTGAAAATGTAAATATTATATGATTGATTAAAAATTAACCGTATGTATTGGTTAAGTTGAAGAATCTTCTTTTTATATAAAAAAAATTAATCTTCTTAGTCGAAAATTCACATTTTCCCTTGAAAATTTAACAATTTTGTTGAAAATTCGTTTTTATCTGGAATTTGAACTATTCTATTTTTGGTTGAAATTTTACCCTGTACATTATATTAGTTAAAGCACGAATTATTTGATAGAAAATTAATTTATTTGTTTTCGATTATGATTTTTTTATTACTTGAAAGAATTTTGTAATAAAACTTTTTTAAATTGAATTTGAGATATTAAAAATGGGAAAATAAAATACATAAATTTTCAACGAAATTATTTAATTTTAAATTCAAAAAGACGAATTATCTGCAAAAGGTTGAATTTCTTAATTCCATAATTATAATTATAATACATAATATAAACCATAATTATAATACGTTGTTAAAAAAAAACCGTATTTTTTCACAAAGTAGTTCAACTCTTAGTGCAGTAATCGACTTTTAAACCTAAGAAGATGTACAGTTGATATTTTAACCAAACGATTGAATTTTCGACCAAAAATGATACATTTTCAACCAAAAAGATTAAATTTCAACCAAACAAGGTCAATTTCCAACAAATTACATGAACTTTCAACGAAATTATTTAAGTTTAAAGTCAAAAAGAGTATTATCTACAAAAAAGCTAAATTTTTAACACACAAATATGATTTTTAAACCAAAATTTTAGTTTTCGACCAAATAGTTTAACTTTCTATCAAAATAATGACTTTTAACGCCCAAAAGAGGCATGTTTTACAAAACAGTAAAAATTTTAACAAAGAAGTAAATTTGAAGGAAAATATTTGAATTTTCAACTATAATTATGAATCCTTAATAAGAAAAAATTAATTTTGTTACTAAGTAGTTCAACTTTAAATGAATAATCGAATTTTCCGCCAACAAATTATGATTTTAATTTTGAAGAATATAGTTGTATTTACAACAAAACAACTTTGCAGCCAAAAAATATTTACAGTTGACATTTCAACCGAAAAGTTTAATTTTTAACCAAAAAGTATAAATTTTCCATAAAAAAATTTAATTTCTACAAAAAAAGACGAATTTTTAAGAAAATGCATGATTTTTTAACCAAAAATGGTGTAGATTAATTGTTAGCTTAAAAAATGTATTTTTACAACACACAAAACATATTTTCATCAGAATGGTTAATAAATAAAAAAATAAATAAATTTTAACAAAGTAGTTAAACTTTTGATAGAAAAGAGGACTTTTTTACAAAATAGTTACATTTTCAACAAAGTAATTAAGTTTTTGTCCAAACGAGGTTTTGACAATGTTGTGAATATTTGAATTTTAATAACTGATAAAATGATAACGTGAATTATCAAAAAATTGTCCAAGTTTTTCTATCATATGTGATATTGTTTAAATTAAAAACAAAAAGGTAACTATTTGTATTATAAATCTATCCGTGTTACCTATCTATAAATATTTATTACATCAGATCTTTGCCTCATTCAAATGCTGCTGCAGAAAGGACCTTTTTGATTTTACTCAATGATTCGACGAAAAAGCGTAATCGCTTATCAACAGATAGCGTTAATGCTATTATTGTCGTAAAATCGGCATTGCATCAGCAAAAAAAAAAACTGTTCGAGCTGCTATAGTTTCAGATGATCATTTGTCTCGAATGTGCTCTGAAATTTTATACGAATCACCAAAGACAAGAATGAATGCTTTACCTTTAAATGCCGGGGCGAATGATAATTGAATGTGTATGTGAATGTAGTATATTTAGTTTTTATTTTTCGCTTGTGAGAGGCGAAGGGACTCACGTTCAGAAAGCACACCGATTTTGTTTTTTTATGTATAAATTATATAAAATTATTTTATTTATTTTCTGTTTTTGAGAGGCGTGGGGACTCACATTCAGAAAGCACCACGATTTTGTTTTTTATGTTTATATTATATAAAATGATTTTATTTTTTTTCTGTTTGTGAGAGGCGAGGGAACTCACGTTTAGAAAGCACCCTGATTTTGTTTTTTATGCTTATATTATATAAAATTATTTTATTTATTTTTAGTTTGTTATAGGCGAGGGGCACTTCTTTCTATTTTTTATTCCTAAATTTTTTTCTAGGTCCTTTTCGGTGGTTTTCTATGCTTTTCAGGCTTTTTTCATCGAGCCAATATATTTATTTATATATATGGCTCAAAATTGTTGTTTTTCTTTCATTACATAACCTTCCTTCCTATTTAGTAATTAAAGTTTTCCACGTTGGTAGTATACCAATGGATTAATTGTAGGTTCTCCCCTCTACTTGGATAATTTTTTGACAATACATGTAAAAATTTATGTACTCACAACATTGCCAAAACTTTTTTTCCCCGCGATATTGGTAAAACACATTTCGAAGTTTTATTTATTTTTTCCTAACAGGTCTAATTAAGATTTTTAAAATTCTAATTTCCTAGCAATAATAGTTACATGATATAAATCTTAAAAACTTAACCAATTCCCAAAAAATTACATATTTTTATAAAGATTTTTCCTTATATTTTACAAACTAAATAATTACTACATCTGTTTAAGAAAACGATAAGGCGAGTTTTCAAGAAATTATCAACATATTTTTTTAAAGTGTTTTTATAAATATTTAAAGATAGGTAACACGGATAGATTTATAATACAAATATTACCTTTTTGTTTTTAGTTTAAACAATATCACACCCTAAAGAAAAACTTGGACAATTTTTTGATAATTCACGTTATCATTTTATCAATTACTAAAATTCAAATATTCATAACATTATCAAAATCTCTCTTGGATACAAACTCAATTATTTGGTTGAAAACTTAATTATTTTGTTGAAAATGTAACTATTTTGTAAAAAAAAGTCCTGTTTTCTATCAAAAGTTTAATTACTTTGTTAAAATTTCTTTATTTCTTTATTTAATAACTATTCTGATGAAAATATGTTTTGTGTTGTAAAAATACATTTTTGAAACTGACAATTAATCTCTACCATTTTTGGTTAAAAAATCATATATTTTGTTAACAATTAATTTTTTTGTAGAAATTAAATTGCTTTATGGAAAATTTCTACTTTTTGATTAAAAATTACATTTTTCTGTTGAATTATCAACTGTAAATATTTTTTGGCTTCAAAGTCGTTTTGTTGTAAATGAAACTATATGGTTAAAAATTAAAATCATAATTTTTAGGTGGAAAATTCGATTATTCACTTAAAGTTGAACCACTAAGTAACAAAATTAATTTTTTCTTATCAAGGATTCATAATTATAGTTGAAAATTCAACTATTTGCCTTCAAATTAACTTTTTTGTTAAAGATTTTACTGTTTTGTAAAAAACTGTGGTGAAAAAACATATTTTTGGGTTGAAAATTCAGCTCTTTTGTAGATAATACTCTTTTTGACTTTAAAATTAAATAATTTCGTTGAAAGTTTATGTATTTTGTTGGAAATTGACCTTGTTTGGTAGCAATTTAATCTTTTTGGTTGAAAATGTATCATTTTTGGTCGAAAATTCAATCGTTTGGTTAAAATATCAACTGTACATCTTCTTGGGTTTAAAAGTCGATTATTGCACTAAGAGTTGAACTACTTTGTAAAAAAATACGGATTTTTTAACAGCGAATTATAATTATGGTTGAAAATTTAAGTATTTGGTTGAAAGTTTAACTCTTTAACATCTTGAAAATTTAACTCTTTGATTGAAAACTCATATTTTTCGCTTGGAAATTCAACCTTTTGTAGATAATTCGTCTTTTGACTTTAAAATTAAATAATTTCGTTGAAAATTCATGTATTTTGTTAAAATTTTTTTTTTTTGTAGATCATTAATTTTCTTGGTCCAAAATTCAGCTTATTCGTTGACAATTTAACAACAAATTCATTTTTTCTGTTAAAAATTATTTTTCTTTATCTGAAAATGTAACTATCCTAGGATTGATTAAAAATTAATCGTTTTTATCTGGAAATTGAACTATTCCATTTTTGGTTGAAACTTTATCCTGTAAATTTTATTTGTTAAAACACCAATTATTTAATAGAAAATGAATTCATTTTGTTACAAAGTAAAATTTGGGTTGAAAACTGATATATTTTGTTAATTAGATTTTTTTCCTAGCATTAAAAAAACTGCAAAATGAAAAAAATTGCCTTAAAATCCTCCTGATTCTGTGTTTTTTAAATTAATTTTTAAAATCTTTTCAAATACTTACTTAAAATTAATTTTTCAAAATGAAAAATCATTTTCAATTTTCTTAGCAATCACAACTATTTTTGTTATTCTTTTTAAATATTTTACAATTCTCAAAAAGATAATTTTTTTTAATCTGCAAAATCTACATCGTCTTTCAAATTATTTGAAATAATTTCAAGTTTTAAATTAATTTTGAATCTTTTTTTAAATTAAAATTGTAGCGTTCAAAGTTAAAATTTACCTCATTACAATTTGAACCATTCAAGGCTTTCTATTTTGAACCATTCTCTTTAAATTTTTATAGTTTTTAATAGTTGTTTATAATGAATTGTTTTTAATGAACGGTCAAATATTGCTAATAATTAAGGATTTTTTTTTTAAATTCAAATTGAATGGTTTAAAAATAAAATTTTTTTAGACTGAAATGATTCAGAATCATGTTGTAAAATCAAATATTTTTCCATTTTTAATACCTTAAATTCAATTTAAAAAAGTTTATTTAAAAATTCTTTCAATTAAAAAAAAATCATAATCAAAAATAAATTAATTTTCTATCAACCCAAGTGCGAATTGCCGGAGCTGAATAGACGGCCCAGTGTTTGTCCAACTTTGGCAGCCAAAAGTCGGCTGAAGTTATTGGGCCAATATCGGCATTTTAATCGGCCCAATTTTGAGCCAGTGCTGGCAGCCTATATTGGCTATTTATATTTGCCGATGCTCCACCGATGCTTGGCCCAGTATCGACACTTTATTGCGCCAAGTCTCATTTTTATTACTGGGAACCATGTTTCACGAGGATCAGCCAAAGTCTGTCCCAGTGACGGCACATTACTGGGCCAAGTGTCCCTTTTATCACGGCAAGCCATGTTTTATATAAATCGGCCCAATGTTGAGCCAGTGCTGGCAGCCTATATTGGCTATTTTTATTTGCCGATCCTCCACCGATGCTTGGCCCATTATCGGTACTTTATTGCGCCAAGTCTCACTTTTAATACGGGGAACCATGTTTCACGAAGATCAGCCAAAGCCTGGCCCAGTGACGGCACATTACTGGGAAAAGTGGCACTTTTACCACGGCAAATCATGTTTTATTTAAATCGGCCCAATGTTGAGCCATTGCTGGCAGCCTATATTGGCTATTTATATTTGCCGATCCTCCACCGATGCTTGGCCCAGTATCGGCACTTTATTGCGCCAAGTCTCACTTTTAGTACGGGGAACCATGTTTCACGAGGATCAGCGAAAGTCTGGCCCACTGGCGGCACATTACTGGGCCAAGTGTCACTTTTACCACGGCAAAGCATGTTTTATTTAAATCGGCCCAATGTTGAGCCAGTGTTGGCAGCCTATATTGGTTATTTATATTTGCCGATTTTCCACCGATGCTTGACCCAGAATCGGCACTTAATTTCGCCAAGTCGCAGTTTTAGCACCTAATAAACAAATCTTACACGTATGATAAAGAAAATGTATTGAAAAATGGTGAAAGTTCACGATGAAATTTGTTAAGTTATGTCATTAAAAATTTTTAATGTTTATGAAAAATTACGTTTCCTGTCATTGCAAAAAGTTGTAAAGCAGGCTACAATGGAAAAAATGAAATATCAAGCCAAAAAAAACTGTATTTGATTTAAATTATTTATTTAAAAATTATTGTATTGATATTCCTCTTAACATTTCGTGTATTTTACATTTACACAACGTCGCATAATAATAAGTAATTAGAAAAAGAGAGCTTAAAATTTGGTTCTTTAACTTTTCTGAACTGCTGCTTATGAGGATGGCTTTTTCACAAAGTTTCGACTTGTCGGTTTAGCGGAGTGGTTAGCACGCCCGACTGCTAGGCGATAGATTTAGGTATATAGATGTAGGTTCGATACCCCGTAGTGTTAGAAATTTTATTTGTATTATAATGTTCAAAATGTAATATATGTATTCAATCTAAACTGGACCCTTAATATTTATATTCAAAGTTCTCGCAATCAATTAATATTTATTTTTTAAATATTTTTTTTTGTCATATCCTTAGACCGTAGCCAGTGTTAGGCCGACAATGGCAGCCAAGCCCTGGCTGCCAAGTCAAGGCCAAGTTATCAATCCGGGAATGGCGCGACGATGGCAGCCAGGTTTGATCCAATACTGGTACCCAGTGCTGGGCCGATAATGGCAGCCAAACCTTGGCTGCCAAGTGCAGGCCATAGTCATCATTCCGTCATTGGCGCGATAATGGCAGCCGAGCTGCCACATTCACACGGACATAGACATGTGATAGTATTGGAGTGAACCGCGTTTCAAATCTGGGATCACTGGTGACCAGTCGGCGGCGACTAAATGTCCTGCCCCGTGTTGGAGGTTAGCACACGAGTGCAGTGAGTGCGAAAACATTGACGAGTGTGACGAGCTGATGGCAAATTCTGCAATCACACGAGTAAAATTGCCCGTGCGTACGTATGTTATAAACTATTTTTTGCAACAACATTCCAAGAAATTTATTTAGCTATTTTTTTTTAACATTTTTTCACCTATTTTACTATTCTGTATGGAGGGTTTCAACCAAATGCATTTATATTTTTTTTTGCTGATTTTCATGTTTAATTACGTATGTAAGGCATGTATTTATGTCGTTACTTTCGAGGTGCATCTTGCAAAAATTCGCTACTTGACGATGCCTTACATGATAATGTATTGTTACACTGTAACAAAATCCTGTGTTATTTTCATCGTACTGCGTTCGAAACTAATTGACCCATATTACGTTCTGCAAATAATTCTGCAGCGTTCGTCCTTGCGGTCTTCATGGAATTCACGGATTTCAAGGATTTGACGGAATTAAAGGAGTTTACAGAATTGAAGGAGTTCGCGGAATTTTCGTGAATGACAAATTTTCCTCTGTAAAAGGTATAAGTGTCATTATAAACGAAGTGTCTAACGGCTTACAGAGAAAGAATCAATCGCAAAACTTCGACGTCCGCAATTACCCCCTACGCAGAAATATGATATAAGCAATTACTTGCAGTCAGTAGCCGCCTAATTTAAATCCAAAGATTGCAGCTTCAAGAGCGTGAAAAGGAATGGCGAACTGTATTGCGATACGCAATACAGACAAGCGCTAGTCATTACTATCGTTTATACTTAAGCCTGGATTTGATCAGAGCGTGGCGTCCTGGATCGGTTTTACATGTACTACATACGAAACAACCACGCGTCACGCCGCTTAGTACGGTGCTGAGTTTGGCTTTGTCTCATTTTGCGTTTTCCTATTATTTCAGACTTGTGAGTTGACTTTGTAAAGGATGTGTGCATAGTGGTATCTCTGGTGCCACATATAGCTGCGAAATGTAATTATCTTGGGTCTGAATCACATTGTATATTGCACGTGTCTTGCGTTGAAAAAATGTTGTAGAATTTTTCCTAAAAAAATATAAACTTCAAAATACCAGACACTTGTGTGTTAATGAAAACCTCTGCATATTCTGCGTGAAGAATTTCAGTGGTGCAGTTGCACAGGGTGCATAGTGGGCCAGGAGATCTGGGTCCGCTGCCCAGAGTTGGAAAACACATCAAAACTTTCAACGAGGAATCCAGTGGTGACATTCGTTTTGATCTTTATCATGACCTTCATGGTTGTTTCAAGGTCACCTTTGTTTTTTCAGATGGAATGGCCTATTTTAGACATAGGCAATCGAAAGAGCGGAAAATTTTACGTTAAAATGTGTAGTTAGGTCATAGGTGAGGTGTGGTCTTGATGGACGTATCCAGGTCATTCAAACTTCAATATGGTCTGAACATCGAGGGACCTTGACCATGACCTTTGACATCACTTTTTGTTTTTTAATTGAAATGACTCTGTTTGACATCCGAAATTGAAAGAACAGAAAATTTAACTCCAAAAAGTGTACTCAGGTCATATCATGGTCATTAGAAATTCGATATGGTCTGAATAATTTCTCGTAAGCTAGCTTGTGACAAAATGTCCATCAACGTCACACCTTACCTATGACCTGACTACTCTTTTCAACGTATAATTTTCCGCTCTTTCGATTACCAATTTCAAGAATGGGCTCTTCCATAAGGACATAACGCATCCTTGTCTAAAACATTGCATAATATGGAACCATTCTTTCAGTTTTTCATTAGCCCTTACAATCGTATATATTATTTTTATTGATTTTAGGAGCCATCCATTGACTCCGTATTCTTCCAGGACTTCTCAGAGTTTGCTTCTGTCCACCTTGTCAAATGCTTGGATAATTTTTCGCCTTATAATCGCTCAATTTTTGTTCGAGATGTAGCGGGAATTACGACGCCAGTGCTTTCTATCGTCGTTTAACTTCAATAAATAGGAGAGAACTGGGGATTCTTATATGTCAGTTGCTTTTTGCGCTTTTTGCTAAATGGTATGAAATAAGTTTTAATTCGTCTACAATAGTGTAATTGATTTTGGAGGAGATATATCAGTGAGAACAAATTTTTTTCGTGTTTTCTGTTGCTGATTCTACATGTTTTACTGAAATTTGCTGACTTCAGCGTGACACAGTAGACGAGATCAGAATTATTCTCCGAACCTCGGTGAAATTTCCGCCAAATTGCGTTTTATTTTTAACCATTCCAAGTCTTAACTGCAACAAATTTTAACTTTTGTTTTTTGTGTGTTTTTAAAAATCTGGTGTCCCGATTTATAGCTCGAATTCATTTATACTTTGCCATTTCTCCTTGCTACTAAGGACGCCGTAGCAGACGACAGCTTTTATTCAATCGTAGGATAAACTTTTCCCAAATAGCATGTAAACTTTAAAAGCAGGAAACTGTTACAATAAAATTTAACTATAGTTTTTTTCTGTGTGATCTTCCTGGTATAAATCCACTTTGGACTTCCTATATCTTTTCTTCTGCTATTTTGATTACTCTAGGAATAAGTATTTTTGATTATATTTTGCTTACAGTACTTATTAAGCCGATACGTCTGTAATTATTGCAGTTCTTTCATCTCCATTTCTTCTGTACACTGCCACCATAATTGCTTCTTTTCAGTTGCCTGGTACTTCTAACACCTCAATACATAAATTTCTCAATTAGTACAGCCTGTGAGGCATGTTCTCGCCACCGTATTTAAGCATTTCAGTATTAATCATTCTCAATTGGGGTTTCTAACGCATCGTGTTCTACATCGCAGTTGTGGTGCCCTATAGCTTCATCCCCATATAATTCCCAAAAAGGCTCTGAAAGCGTGTAATATCCCGTCTCTATCATATAGCATTTCGCCTTTGTTATATCCTATACTGCAAAACTCTTTACTTTTACTTCCCTTCATAGTAAGCTGTTTTTTTAATACCTTCAAAGTCGTTTTGCATTTCTTCCCTTTATTTTGATTTTATCTTTAGTTTGCTTGACTAGTCGTTTAACTATCTTATTTTTGTGTCTGTAATCAGTTTCACGTTTATTTATCTACAACCGCAGTACAACACACTTCGATTGCACCTCTAACAATGCTATCTCGGAACGTAGACCATGTCTCTATATCTTTGTTTGTTAATCTTATTCTCAAAATTTATTCGCACTTGTAGGTTCTGTAAATTCTCAATTTTAATTCATGTTTGTTTTGTTTGTTTGCTTTTCTTTTTTCTCCATCCCTGACCTAAGTTTATTTTGGGGTCTAGAATGTAATGATCAGTACTGTATTCAGAACCCCTCATGACTCTTGTATCTTTGACCAACTTTCTTAGTATTTCATCCGCAAGAACAAAGTCAATTATACTGTGGTTATTTTCTTTACTCGTACACCGGGAGTACATGTGGATTATTTTATTCCTAAAACAAGTATTTGTAATAAATAAGTCCTTTTCTAAGCATAAGCTAACTAATCTGTCTCCGATATAATTTTTTCATAGGTCCCCCAAATTACCGAGCATGCTCTTTTTGCTCTCACGTTGAACGCCAACCTATCTATTCATATCTTCTAGTAGAATGATTCTTTCACAATGACCGAAAATACTTATTATATAAATCATTTGCCCAAATACTACCTTCATAAAAGAAGTTTATTTTGCGAATCAAAATCATGTACAATTTAAGTAGTGATTCGTCAGATGGTGGAAAGTCTAGTTATAAAGCTAGTCTCGCAAAATTTCCGTTAATGAGAGGAGGGAGGCAGAATTGGAACCAAGAGAGTTGTCGAACGTTCGCGTTTTATGCTAAGAAGGTCACCAGCCTTTAGCAACGTTTCATTAGATGGGAGTTTATGTGGTATAATCTTTTAATTCCCTTTCGTCCTCTACTTGAAGCATAAATCTTTAGGAATAAATGTAGAGGAGTGTACCCAAATATGAGATACCAACTCTGTTTGGCGTGACTGTCGGAATTCTATGTACTGAATTTAAAAGTAATATAGGTCATTTTAAAGGACACCGTGCAACTATGCACTTACTATGCCTGACCTGTACAATGAAAAACTTCAACACTATCGATATTTTCCTACTTAGTTATTCAATCCCCATCACTCCAGACAATCTTTACTGCTAAGTACATATTAAATAAATAATAAATAAGGTTTAAAGAATTCCCTTCCAAGAACTCGACGACCATCAATTTCACAAAAAGTTCGCCTATAATCTTTAGAAGCCCAATGAAAAATGGACTATACCACGAAATTACTCTTTTTTCAAGGGCTACAAGTTAGTGATAGAACCAACAGAGTGGGTCTATTAGTTTAGCTGATACCCCGCTTTCTTATATTACAAGAATATCTCATATTCGAGTACTCTCCTTTAGTAGTTAAATTTTTTATAAGGATTATTTTTATAAACAAAGATGAAACGCTTTCCGGATCAGTTTAATTTTCCAAAGCAATGGTTCAATTTTTATATTTTCTAATAAATGCAAGGATAAAAAATTTAAATGATGACTTTAAATTGACTATGAGTCCCCGCCCCTTCAGTTAGCAAAGTAGTTTAATTTTAAATAATTTCATGAAATGGAAACTAAATTAACAGTTTAAATTCAACTTTGTGATACTTTTTAAATTGAAAACGAACTAAATGGAGCACATAGGGGAAATAATTGATGAATAAGCGCGTGAGAAAATACCGGATTACTTACAATCTTATATTTTCTTTTTAGCGACCGACTAGATTTAATGTTGTCCATATAAAAGTTTTTAAGGTTCAAGTACATCCTGCATTTTTTTGTGTCTTTTTTAATCTCTGAGAGAGCATTGGTTATTTTAACTTTTAAATCCTATACAATGTCCTGAATCCTAATAATACTAAAAAGGAAAATTTTTAATTTTCTCCTTTAAAATCCTTTCACATCAGTTGAAATTTTATAAAAATACTCTAAAGAGTTCAATTTTATAAAATTGTTTTTTGTTATTTTAAATTAGTTCGAAATTATTATAAATAAGTCCTGAATCCTAAAAATGGCTAAACAGGCGATTTTGAATTATCTCCTTTATAATCCTTTCAAATCTGCTCAATTTTTTTTAATTCTCCAAAGAGTTAATTTTTAGTAAACTATGTTTGAAATGCTTTCAAATCATTAAAATAGATTGAAAATTAGTTAGATTCTGTTATAAATAACCTAAAATTTTGGTTAATACTCGTTATTTTAACTTAAAAATCGATTAAAATGTCCTTAATTCTAATAATGCTAAAAAGAAAAATTTTCAAGTATTTTTGTCTACTTAAAGCATAAATATTTAAAAATGATGTATTAGGGTCAGTTAAGTTACCCATCTTTGACAGGAGTACTGTGCGCCCTTCCACCAACCAGTCTGGAATAGGCTCTTCCGACTTTAGATATGAAGTCAAAATTTTGGGCCCGATGCTGGTGGGTTGAAGGAAACTTCTTCGATCAGAAGGTCTTGATACCATCTGGTCCCGAAGCGGAATAGTTCACCATGCCTCTTAATACTTTATTTACCTACTTGGTAGTGATAAGTGGGCATTCTTCTTCAGGTTTAATCGGGGCATTGTACAGCTTATTGAAGCTATTTATATTCTTTGAGTCTTCTTTCAGTGAATGACGAATTTCCTTGTGTGATAATGGATTCGCAGCTCTCGCTGCATTACACACGCCACAATTGATAGTGCAGAGATAGAATTTTTCGAAAAAATCTCCACGAAGCTCGACGTCCTGTTCAGCAAAATCTTTGAGCTTGAGAGAAACTTGGCTAGTTATGTTTCTCCGGTTCCTGAAGTATCGCTCATCCTCTGTTGGATGCCTGCTCGCGGTTAATTTCAGTGTCGCCTCTCTTTTTGTGTTGAGGGCTTATTCTGGCTGCTGTTGAGTAGACGCTCTGCTTATATAACCCCTTTTCCAGAGTTCCTGGGCACGGTTTTACAGACGTTTGCGAAAAATCCGAGAGCTCTGGGCATTTCTCGCAACATAGAGCATGCACTTGTGCCATGTGAATAATAACTTATCATGATTTACAAAAGAAACAAAATCTGCTCATTGTGCGGGCACATTCTCATAGTGAACTCCGCGCACGGCTCGCTTTGCTCGCAAGTTTGAGTACCCCTACATTGCGCGAATGTTGGGTTCTCACGCATCGCGATCAGTATTACATTTATCTTGCGTTTTTCGCTCGATCATGTGTTCACCTCGCACTACGCGCTCGGTCTTTGATTTTCCCCTATATTAGCACATAGAGCTTTTAAAATTAAAGATCAAAGCAGCAACAACTGCAATTTGGTGATTGTGAATTCTCTTTGTTTAAAGCTCTTTAGACTTTAAATAACACATTATAGTTACGTATTTCCTGCTTCATACTTGATTCTCTCCAAAATGTGAACTTTTCCTGGGGCTGCATACTCAAATCTTCATTTTTTTGCGTCTCTGGTGTCATTTTTCCAAAAATTAATTTAAAAAATTTTTAATATTGTGTTTTAGGATTAAAAGAAAATCTACTCGTTCTGTCTAGAAATTATTAATAAGAAATTTGTAGATCGTTTTTAGTTAAACCACTTTTGTCTATTCTTTTTCGTACCTTGTGCCGTTTTTTAAAAATTTAATTTTTTTATTTTAAATGTTATTTTTACGATTGAAACAAAGACGAATCATATAACAAATTATTGATGAAAAAATACTAACTCCTTTGGGATAAGCAATTTTCGTTCATTTATTTTTTTTTCATAGTATGTGTCGTTTGTCTAAAAGTTTAATTTTTAATTTTGTTCTTGACGATTAAAACGAAAACTGTGGATTATTTCAAAAAGGATTGATATCCAATTTATAACGTTTTTGTGGCTAAACAAATTTTTTTATTATTATTTTTTGTAGCTTATGTCATTTGTCAAAAAATTTAATTAACAAAATTTTAATCTTGTTTTTTACCAATAAAGCAAAATTTAGGTGTCTCATAAAAAACTAATGAATAAAAGTTTTGTTAATTCTTTTGGTGTGCATATTGTTTTTGATTTATCTTTTTTCGTAATTTGCACGGTATGATTGCAAAACGAAATTATTGATTTTTCATTATTCTTTGTGCGATCATAATTTGGAATTTTGATTTTTCAAGAAAATTTAAAAACTTGTTATAATTATCTTGTAGGGCTCTCAAAAATCAACGTTTTGATTTTCCTGGTTTTTTTTTAAATGGTGCGTTGGTTGGTTTCAAACGGTATTTTTTTGTATTCTTGAAAATTATATAACTCCGATAATTTTCTTTTGATAGAAAACAGTTATTAGGATAAATTATTCTAGTTTCCAAGTACTATAAACGGCCGTCCATGGTATTTTTTAAATTTCAAAAAAATGACCTCAAACATTTTTTGAATGCTTTAATTTTTTGAATTTTTATCGAAAGTAGCTGGTTAATGAACACGATCTTTCTTTTTGGGCCTTTAAACTGTGTGACAAAGCACAATTCAATCAGATTAGTATTTCAAAAGTGACGTGGTATACAAACGACGACAACGACGACAACGAGAGACAGACACCGGTAGAAAAACTTTTCTTTCTGACTCAGGGGGCCAAAAACGTCGACATTTAAGAATGTAAAAAATTGTTTAAACAACTAGAATTAACAGTGAATTTTTGGTCACCTAATACCTGGAAACTTATCACTTATCCAATAAAAACAATTCGTGATGAAAAGTTTCATAAACCACCGCCTTTATCATGAAATATCCGTAAAATAATCCACTAGCCACTAACACTTCTGTATGCACTAACAGTTCCGCTCAGTATCTTTTGTTTAAAAAGTCTGCAAAAGTATTCTGATTGTGAATATTAAGCATGCTTTTTCAAAATCCACGTCATTTTTTGTTTAAAAAATTGTTATAAACAATTTGATTTCTTATTAACAATTTTTTTTTCTAAAATTACATTTGCAAAGCTTATTGAAAAACAAAACTTTTATATTGGATACAAGTTTTCATACAGCTAATATTTTTCAAGTAAGTGCATTATAAACAATTGCATTTGCACAAAAATTAACATTGCAAAGATCTCAATAGTTTTTCGTCAATTACATAATAATTTTTATAAGCACGTGAGTATATTTTTTATATAGTTTTCGTTTTTAAGCGCATTCTCAAATAAGATAAAAGATCAACACTTTTTATATCATAGACTTTCTTTTGACTCAAACTATTTGTTGACTATGGCCTTATAAACAACACATTGCAAAATCATGTTTGGCCTGTGCCAGCTGCAATTTTACAATTAAGATTTTCGATTTTTTTAAATAATTTTTCTGGCAGTTTCCTAATAATCTTAAATATAAAATTTCAGATTGCACAAACTAACGTTTAATTTGCAATTAATTTTTTATAAATCTAACTTTTTGTTGATCAAAATAGTTTTTAACAAAATAATGATTTTTTTTAGACACGCGACAGAGAATAAGATTATTGGGAAGCTACCAGATAAATCACTACAGAAAATCGAAAATCTTAGAAATAAAATTTCACATTGCACAGATCAATGTTGGGTAGTAACTCTTTAAAAGTTACGAAGTTACTTTAAGAGTTCAGTTACTTGTAACTTTTGCAGTAACTTTGTTGCTTTTCGAAAAAGTAACTGTAAAGTAACTTAGTTACTATTTTCCCGGTAACTGATAACTTTTTTAAAGTTACTTTTTCGTTACTTTATAATTTTTCTGTATATCTTTCTTTTGATTGCTAATATACAAAGGATGAGAACTGTAAAAATTGCTAGCGTCGTGGAAACAAAAGATGATCGATTGCGCACTTGCGCGCTGATTTTCATCTGCTTTGTAAACAAGCAAACTTTTATTTTGGAACCTTAGCCAGGTTATGCAGAGTTCTGCGATTTCAACTCGAAGGAAGGGAATACTTACAAACTAAAGTGCAATTTATGTGTGATTCCGAAAGTTCCAAGTGTTTATATTTTGAAGTATAATGTGGTTGTTATAGATATTAGGTTATATTCAGTCAATGTTAACTGGCAGTGGATGCTCTGCCGATAGCGGCGAAAAACTGTCGGCACATTATTACAAAACATTATTTTACATTATTACGTTTTCAGTATATCTTTAATTAAATTTTTGCATTATTATTGTTATTATACGTTGGAAAGGGGTTGGGGTTTGCCTAACCTTATTTTTATTACTATTCACAGGGGTGCCTTCCCGGCCCTATGAGACATTGTAAAGTGGTAGTGATTGATCAACATTTTTTCTATGACCATTCACAGGAGTGCTTTCCCAACCTCACGAGACACTGGGAAAGGGGTAGGAGTTTAATCAGTGTTCTTTCGCCAGAAAGGGTTAATGGTTTGCCCAACATTATTTCTAATACTTTCGGTCACACAAGAGCGTAGTCACTATGGTGAAGAATCGAAGATATTTATCAGGAAATATTTTGCAAATATTATTTCTTAGATCGAAAATTTTCATGAAAATACCTTAATAACAGGTCTAATCCCTTTCAGCATCAATAATGGCATGGCATCTTCAAAGCATGATTTCTATGAGTTTTTCCGCGTATTGAGTATTTTAACATTACGTAATACTCGGTCGGCAACGTCGAAATCTATAAGGCTATACCACTTTGTGGACTGAAAAGCATTGATTACATAGGAGTTTGACTAAAATGAATTTTTGTAGAAGAAAGTAAGTGAAAAATCGTGATATGGCTTTACTTCTTAGATAAAAAAGTCATTTCTTTAATTATTGTTAGCAATTGTGCAAGTGAGCGATTTGGACAATCTATCAAGAAAAAATATAATTTTCCATGATTGAGATTAGGTTGCATTGGTGGGATAATTGGCAGTCAAAATTTTTTAATTTTGGTACTTCGTTAAAATGTGTTTTTCAAATCTGTCAAGAGATTATTCTTGCATTTTGAGAAAACAAATATGATCAAAAACTGTGATCCTTCTTAGAAATCATATAGGACTTCTTGAAAATCCTTAAACTTCTCTGACTTTTTTTTAATGCCTTTAAATTCTTTGCAATCATCTTAAATCCTTCGAAGTATCTCGAAATTGACTAAAATTAATTTTAATCACGTAAAATCTTTCAAATATTCTTAAATTCCTTTAAATCTCTTGACAATCCTTAAAATCTTTGAATTCACTAAAATTTATGGAAATATTTTTAAATTCTTTAAAACTAAACTTTAAAATCGCGTCAAGTCCGTAGTGATTCCTTAAAATCACTTGAACTCTTAGAAATCCTGTCAGATTTCTTGATAATCCTTAAACCCTTCCGATTTTTTTTAAATCTCTTCAACTTTTTTACAATCATTTGAAATCTTTCAAAGTTTCTCGAAATTGACTTAAATTAATTCAAATCTCTTAAAATATTTTCCATTTTCTTAAATTTCTTTAAATCTTTCAAAAATCCTTAAAATCTTTGAACTTTTCAAATTCATTAAAATCTTTTTAAATAACTTTTCAAAAACTCCCTTGAAATTCTTCAAGACAACTAAAACTGTCTTAAAATCTTACAAAATAACTTGTTAATCCTTGAACCTTCTTGAATTTTCTTTGAATTAGTTTTAAATCCTTTGAAAAGAAACTTGAAATAATTTAAAATATTGTAAAATTGACTAAAATTAATGTAAATCTTTTAAATCCAAAATCCTTTAAATTTTTTTAGACTCCTTAAAATATCTTGAAATTCATTAGATCAATCAATTTCTTTAAAAACCTTGAAATCTCCAAAAATTCATTACATCTGTTTTAAAAACTTTTCAATAACTCGCTTGACTTTCTTTAAAATCAGTAAAACTGTCGTAAAATCTTATAAAATCTCTTGTAAATCATTAAATCTTTCAAAACTATTTTTTGATTATTTGTATTATACAAATTTTGATTATATGTATTGCAAGATGGCCGAATGAGAGAGTTTGTCGTAATCGGTGCTCCGTCTTTTTGCTAAATTTCGGAATTGTGTGAATCACCTATAAGATGTGGTTGGGATTAAGATGTGCCCTTATTAATTCTGCATCTGATAATATGTGATTGTGCTGCATCTCTTGTGTAATTTTGTCCAATTGCGGATATTGAGGATTCAAAACTTTTTTGTGTCTCGTTACCGTATTCCCTTCAATTATTGTATAACCTAGCTCGTGCTCACGTGTTTCTATACCTGGACTTAGTTTCACCACTATGGCCTCAAACAAAAACACGTCTAAGATTACTCTCTCCGCGGAGAAAATCTGCAGAGGTTGCGCATCTAAGGTTGTTGATGAAAGACATCAACAGGATAATTCAATCCGCCATCGGAACACTCTAAACTACACTCCAAATGAAGTTATCAGAGGACAACCAGAAAGTGCTTGACTCGGTCAAATCCATAGAAGAGAAGCTCGATGGACTTCCGGAACGAGTAACTAAAAATGAAAAGGCGATCGACAGTGTTACTGCCCAATTTCAGGACATAGAAGGTACGCTTGAATCTTTTGATTTAAATAATCATTCTGTGCTTGACGAAATTGAGCGTCGCAATGCTAGGAGACGCAACTTGATCCTTTTCGGGTTACCAGAACGTAATCAGATAAACCATCCTGGTGCCCCCACCCCTGAACCTAACCCAACAACTCCTCATGTCCACGTGTTCCTGGAAAGTGTCTTATCCCCAGGTTCATTGCTAACGTTCGAAGCATTCCGCTTTGGCACTTTGTCTCACGATCGGCTCAAACCTAGACCGGTAAAAATCTGTTGTCAGGATTAGCGTGCGGCGCAGGCGCTCTTGCACTCGTTCCTTGCTGCAAAGAATAAAATGGAAAAAGACAAAATGAAAACAAGTGCATCAGTGGAGAAGAATATGAGCATCTGGATGACCCCAGACAGAACAAAGACGCAGCTTCAACAGATTCAGCAGCTGAAGGAGACACTGAAGACGCGACAGGAGGCAGGAGAAGTGGATCTAAAGCTCGTTTTCAGGGACAATGTCCCAGTGTTGCTGAGTGTACGGTCGAAAAAGGCCTGAGTGTTCCTTCGTGTCATTTCTGTGATGACTCACCTACTATAGTCTCTTCTTGTAATCAGGCTCACATATGTTATAGTGTCGGTGAGGCTCTCTGTAACCTGCTTCAAGTATACTACCAGAACGTGCGGGGTTTGTGAAGCTACCCGAACTAAGAAAGGTAATACCGTCACATACAGCAGATATAATTATTCTTTCCGAAACCTGGTGGCATAGTGGCATTGTTAACTCTGAATTAGGTATAAATAATTTTATATTGTATAGACTTGATAGAAACTCTCTAACTAGCAGCCACGAGCGAGGTGGTAGTGTTCTTATTGCTGTAAAAAATAAATTTCATAGTGTATCCATTCCTTGTAACACTAACTCAGTTGAAGCTGTATTTGTTCGTATAAGCGTGCGTAACTTTTCTCACATCTTTTGCGCCATTTACTTTCCTCCTCGCTCTGATATTACTAAATATAACGACTTTTGTAATAATCTTGAAGAGATTTCGAATGTGTTCCCGAGCCACCCGATTCACATTTTGGGCGACTTTAACATGCCCTTCATTCGCTGGAATAACAATGTCACACTCAGTAATCAGGATACCCCCTTTTCGATTAATATTGATTCCTCTCCTTCTCAAAATACAATCGCTCAAAATGTGTTAGATACAATAGACTCTTTAAACCTTTATCAGAAAAACTATATAGTAAATAAACATGGCTCAATGCTCGACCTTATCCTATCCAATTATTGTAACTGCTCGTCCTTCCTGGTACCGGATCCTTTGCTACCGTGCGATCCCTATCATCCACCGATAATTTTTGATGTATCTACTCCTAGTGCATCCAGTGAATTGGAAAATAACATTGTATTTTATAATTTCAAGAAAGCCAACTTTGCACTTATAAACTCTTATTTAGAAAAGGTTGACTGGAAAAATCGTCTCTCAAATGCGATGACCCTTTCTAATAATAATTGTCTCAACTTTAACAAGAAGGAAATTATTGATGATATGATTGACTTTTTATACATGCACTTGTACATTGCGATCGACGAGTATGTCCCTAAATATTATCATCATACCTCAACCTACCCTCCATGGTTTTCATATGAGCTTAAAGATCTCGTCATTGCGAAGAAGATTGCGCACTCTGTATACAAGAGAATGAGAGATCGGACTGACTATGGGAATTTTTCAGTTTTGAGGGCGAGGTATAATCTTTTATCGGAGCGTTGCTATAATGAGTACTTACTCAGGACTGAGAGAAATATCATAGCCAACCCGAAATCTTTTTCGAACTATACTAACGAAACTAGAAATAACTCGTCGATGCCAGCAGAAATGTTTCTCGATTATTTAAGAGCAGACTCTTATGCGCAGATCGCCGAACTATTTGCTACACATTTTAGATCAGTTTACAATCCTAATAACAATTGTGCCTACATTCATTCTTATGATGACAAAGTTGATCTAAATATTGTTTATATTTCTAGAGACGAAATCAGGGCAAAACTACGTAATCTGAAACAGAATTTCTATCTTTTCTTAATTTTCAACTCCTCCCTGGAACTCGGTTACTTCCCGTATGCCTGGAAAAGGGGAATAATTGTTCCTATCCATAAAGGGGGTGACAAATCTGACGTCACGAACTACAGGCCGATAACAATCCTTAACCCCATACCTAAATTGTTTGAAAGTATAATTTATGATAAAGTCTACTTTGCATTTTCTAATTTGTTCTTTGACGAGCAGCATAGATTTAGAAAGGGCCGCTCGGTCAGTATAAATTTATGCATCTACACTCAATACTTACTGAGTGTACTGGAGAGTGGCGGGCAAGTGGATTCAGTCTACACAGATTTCTCTAAGGCTTTTGACAAAGTGGATCACTGTATTCTAATTTCCAAATTAAGAGCCTATGGTGTCTCAAGTAATACAGTTGATTGGATAGAATCTTATCTGCATAACAGAACACAAGTTATCAGGATAAATGGTCATCTATCCAAGGAAGTCTTGGCAACGTCGGGTGTCCCCCAAGGGTCGCACATGGGTCCCTTACTCTTTTTAATTCTCATAAATGACCTAAAGCAATCTATTCGGCATAGTAACTTCCTTTGTTACGCGGATGACCTTAAATTATATCTTAAAATTTCTTCCTTTATTTGTGCAGCTAAACTTCAAGAAGATCTTGAAAGAATTTA
>NC_046662.1:102046309-102059862 GCF_010883055.1 Belonocnema kinseyi
GTACAGAACAGATTTCTCAGATTTGCAGCTTGGCAGCTTGGTATACATAGAAATAGATTTGACCATGACTACACTGAACTTCGAACTACTTTAAATATACCTCCAATGCAATCCCGACTCTTAGCAGCAGACATGCGTTTTCTCTGTAATGCAATTAATGGTCATATCGATTCTCCGCAAATTCTAGCCCTGATCTCGTTCTCTGCTCCTAGCCTCTCTCTCAGAGGTTCGACCTCTACTTTTAGAGTTCCTTTTCATAGAACAAATTATGACGGAAATAGTACTTTTACACGAATTTCTAGGGAAGCTAACCACTTTCAAGACTTAGATTTCTTCGACTCATGTTCATCTAGGTTTAAGAACAGACTCTCAACGTTACTCAGAGACTAAAACAATTTTTGATTGCCATACGTTGACTGGCTCGAGCGCTATTTTGGTCATTAATACAACTTTTATATTTAGTTCATTTTAAGTTTTATATTTAGTTTCTTTTTCATATGTAATAAAGGGCGTTGCCCGTTGAATGTTTAAATAAATAAATAAATAAATAAAAATTTTAAATCCTTCAAAAGGAAGCTTTAAGATTCCGCCAAATTCCTAGTAATTCCTTAAAATCACTTGATTTCTTAGACATCCTTAGAGTCTTCCGAATTTTTTTGAATTCGCTTCAACTTCTTTTAAATAATTTTAAAAATTTAAAAATGGACTAAAATCAATTAAAATCTCTTAAAATCCTTAAATTTTTTTAGACCCCTTAAAATCTTTTGAAATTCCTTAAATCATTTAATTTAAAAAAATTGAAGTCTTTTGAAATTTATTAAAATCTGTTTAAAAAACTTTTTGAATAGCCTTAAAATTATTCCTTTAAAAGAAAATCTTAAAATCCCGTAAAGTCCCTATAGTAATTCCTTAAAATCACTTGAATTTCAGAAATTCTTTAGTTTTTGTTTGAAAATCCTTTAGAACCTCCGATTTTTTAAAAATTCCTTCGACTTCTTTAAAATGATTCAAAATTTTCGAAATTCTTCAAATGAATTAAAATCTTTTTAAATAACAATAATGAAATAAATGACTTTTCTTTCTTAAAAGCAAAGCTATATCATGATTTTTCACCTAATTTCGCCAAAATTAATTAATTTTAGTCAAACTCCTATCTAAACAATGCTTTGGAGTCCACCAAGTGGTATAGCCTTACAGATTTTGATGTTACCGGTCGAGCGTAACGTAATATTAGAATACTGAATTCTCTAGGCAACGATCTCCCAATTTTTCTAATTCGTTGGATCAGCTGCTGCAAATTACACGGTCTGTTTTTTACGAAGACTCATTTTCATTCAGGCCTAAACGTTTTCGATGCGATTAATATCGGGCGACTGAAATGGCCAATCTAGAGTGACACTATTTTGCAATGTCGCCCAGTTCAAGCGTTTTTGGACATGTTTTTCACTCAGCATTGGCTTTTGCAAAGTGCTTCGAAATTTCTAATTATTTGCAAGAGAATGTCTACGAATCGTTTCGTGCGATTTTTCAAGCCTTTTCGAGACAATTTCCGCGCACCTTCACGCAAAGACAAGGACGGATTCTTTGAAAACGGAGTAGAAATAATTTTTTCTCCTTTTTTCGACGCTTTGCCAACAGAGCCAATATTTGGAGTCATCGAATTTTCACTTCTTTGTAGCGATTTGCACTTCAAAGCGAAAAGCAAAAGTGGAACTCATGCTTCTTTTTTTAGGAAACTACCACAATCTGACTAAATATAACAGGCAGCTGATTCTTTTTCATGATACATCCAGGACAATACTTCCCTTTGTATGAGAAAAAAATCCTACAGCATTTGTGGTTACTAACCGCTGGTTATCGTGACTATGCTCTTATGTGACCGACTGTACTACTCAGTTGGTTGCCTTCCAGACCAAAAGAGACGTTAGAAAGGGGCAGGATTGGACCAACGTTATTTCTATTACCTGTCAGAAGAATGTCTTCCAGACCCCAGGAGACGTTGGATAGGTGTAATTGTTTTACTAGCGTTATTTTCATGACCATTCACAGGGGTGCCTTCATAGCACCACCAGCCATCAGAATAGGGGGGGGGGGGGGGGGGGGGGGGGGTTTGATCTCAATTTTTTCTTTGACTATTCACAGGGAGGCCATCTAGCCCTAACAAGACATCCGAATTGGATAGTGGTTTGGACAATGTTATTTTTATGACATCCTGCAGGGGTACATTCCCGGCCCGACGAGGCGTTGGAAAGGGGTAGGGACTTGAACAACGTTATTTCTATACGAATCATAAGGTTGACTTCTCGCCTTCACGAAACTTGGGACAGGGGTAGGGATTGACCAATATTATTTCTATTACTAGTCACAGGGCTCCCTTCGCACCCTTTCAAGGATTTAAAAAGGGGTAGGGTTTAAACAAAGTTATTTCTATAACCAGTTAAAGGGGTGCCTTCCAGCCCCCGCGAAACGTTAGAAAAGGAGTAGAGGTTAAAACAACGTTATGTTTTCGACCAGTCACTGGGGTTCCTTCCCGCCCCCATTATACAATGGAAAGGGGTAGGTATTTACCAATGTCATTTCTATTAATATTCACAAGGGTGCCTTCACGCCCCCTCTAGACGTTAGAAATGGCTAATGGTTTGATGAACATTATTTCTAATACCAGCCAAAGGGTGCCTTCGAGCCCCCACGAAACATTGAAAAAGAGTAAAGGTTGTAAGAACGTTTTTTTCACAGTGACTGGGGTACCTTTTCGCTGCCATGAAACAATGGAAGGGGGTTGACGCTTGGCAAACGTTATTTCTGTTACCTGGCGCAGGGGTGTCTACCAGAACCCAGAAAACTTTAGATATGGGTAGTGGTTTCACTAACGTTATTTCTATTACCAGTTACAGGGCTGTCTTCCAGACCCCAGGAGACGTCATATAGAGATAGGGGTTTGAACTTCTGGAACTCTTTATATATTTCAGTTCAATATGCTTAGGCCACTTTAAACTGTTGTAGCTTTTCGGGTTTTAGTGTGATCGAAAAATGTTATGAGACTTTTTGAAAGAGCTCTTACGAGGGGAGCGGAACTCTAAACAGAACGTATGTGTCTTCTTAAATGTTTTTATTAATAATTTTTGGTTCAATTTAAACTGCTGTAGCCTTTTGACTTTTTGTTTAACTGAAAATAAATATGAAACTTTTTGTTGAAGCTCTTAGGGGATTAAGGGAACTATAAACAGAACTTCTGCAACTGCTGAAATATTTAAATTCAAAATATTTGCGCCACTTTGAACTAATGTAGCTTTTTGGGTTTTAGATTGACCTCAAAGTGTTATGAGAGTTTTTGATAGAGGATTACGGGGAAGTGCGCCGAACTCTGAACATAATTTCTGGCTCTCTCAAAAAATGTTAATTTAATATTTTTGGGCGACTTTGAATCACAGTAGCTTTTGGGTCAATCATTACAGAAAATTTGTTTAATTCCAAATATCTCTTTAAGTGAAACTATTAACTTGCTTAAAAAACTGCTTCCACGGTCGGTAAGAATACATGGCGGGGCACCATATGGCGATATTCGATGAGTGACGACGATGTGAGTTATCGTTGTTGTTATAAAATCTGAAACTAGTACGGCTAGGTCAAATTTGCTTAAATTATCCTGCATCGTGAGGATGTGCATATTGCCGTTGGGAGTCGTGGGAAGCTTCCCGACTGCATCCAATTAAATATTAATAAACATGCCCAAAGGGATGCCTGAACAGCCATAGGTGCGCAAGTACAGGCCCAAAAGAACTTGTTCTCTAAGCAGCTCTTCCAAGCGCGTTAATACTCGCTATTTATTTTCACATGTCATGCTGAATGAAATGTTTTTGAACGCGTCTATAGGTTTTCATGACGCCTTTACGGCCTGCCCCTAAAATATTATGGTATTTCGCGATAATTTTTAGTCTCATCTCTTCAGGGGAAACTTCCAGTCTGCCATGGTAGAGTGTGACGTTCACAGTTTCTCCCTTGTACGCATCATTAAGCAACTTAATTATTTTATATTGCGGCACCGAGCCCAGCGAATTCCCGGAATTGGCCTGTCTGCACGTCGTTTGCTCGTCACGTTTCATACTCTGTAGGAACTGTTTCAAGCCACAAATAACGTCATTTCAGATAATTTCATCAAATTGTTTCTCTTTAACTACTATTGAGTAAACCCTATAACTTTTCTGCCATAGATCCTGAAAGCTGATATATTTTAAGGCTATAGTGAGTTCAAAAATAGGATTTACTAGTTAATTCTGAAGAGTTATTTTTAATATGGGTGAAGGGAGATTATTGTAAGATAATTTTGCATCGATAAATTGAATTTTCAACGGGGTACACCTGTCCGGATCTGGAAATGCATTCGTGGCTTTCGATTGTTGAAGTTGTTGTGGTCGATTTTTATCCCCCTTCTCGTCGGGATCTCTCCATCTGCAACATATCCTTGTGGGAATAAAGTGGATTTGACCTGGGCAGAGCAGTCGCAATAGGAGCTGGAAAAATGGATCTGCGCAGAGTTTGGCGACTTACAATGGAAGAGGGCTTCTTCTCTAGCAGATCTTTAAAACGTACTGTTCTATGTTTATTCACACCAAAATATTTGGTAGCGACTCACAGTTTCACATTAGGATATCCATGTCGAAACTTTTAAATTTTGTTTTTCATTAGGATATTCTAAATGATTTTGGGTGATT
This sequence comes from Belonocnema kinseyi, assembly GCF_010883055.1. Taxonomy (NCBI): domain Eukaryota; kingdom Metazoa; phylum Arthropoda; class Insecta; order Hymenoptera; family Cynipidae; genus Belonocnema; species Belonocnema kinseyi. The sequence continues at coordinate 102,051,022 of NC_046662.1, forward strand.
TTGATCATTAAATATATCCCAGAACCATGACTAGTGCGCGGCCAAGGAGTCATCGGACTTGAAGAAAAACTCAGAGAGTTCATATCTTAAGTTCAAGATCTTTAGGGCTTCTAGTTATAGTTCTAGAATTTTAAATGATCCAAGCCCTTTAAGAACGTTTCAGTTTCCTGGACTCCTAGGTCGGTTTCGGATTTCCCAATGCCTGCTCGAGCGGGCTGATCTGCTATTTCCTTTCCGAGAACGCCTCCCGTGACTGGGAACGTGGCTACGATGACGTGGCTCCGGGGGCTAAGATAGCGGCTTGGATTTCAGCGAAGTTAATGGTTTGCCGACCTTGATATGGTGGCGATACGTTTGGGGGTGATCAGGTCCGAAACAAACTCCTGTCGCGGTTTTTGTATTACCCTTATTGTGATAACAATAAGCGAAATCTATAAAGACATCTACATAGTCACGCGGTGACTGTGCGATTCATGGTGACACATAACATGCGCGAGTAAGCGGTACTTTAGAGGGTTCTTTTTCTTTTGCAATTGAAAGAGTAGGCTTAACTTCGGGCAAACGCTATTACTCTTTCGGAACATTTCTCGGTCAGAATTCTCAATATTTTCATTATTGGAAGATTTGTAAGATGACGACTCATTGCATCATTTTGGGGCGAGGAAAATTCCTGATAGCAGCTATTATAGCACGGTAGGGCCTTAAACCCTCTCACCATATAACATGCCCTACATATTATATTTTTGTCCGGAAAAACTCCCATTTATCTGGCTGGAGATTCAAATTCGCGCTCCTAAGCCTAGAATAGAGCCTCCTCTTTTTAACACAATGTTCTTCTAGCGTAACAGAATAGACAAAAATGTCGTTTAAATAGCCAAAAACTTCGGTCCCGTGAATTCCCTTTAGAACTATGTCCATAAGGTGTTGAAAAGTACCCGGGAATAACCTCGGATGATTTATCGGAAGGTTCCAGTTTTAAAATGCAATAAACAGAGACTGAGCTTTCTACTTGCTGGAAAAACTGTTGTCTCTCTTCTGCAGTTAGTGCCTACTCGCAAGCGGTTGCGAGATCCTTTGGAGTTCGAGTTTCCAAAAAAGGTAGACATTTCGTGTGGTAGTTCACGAGAAAATGATGTTAGCGCAGTACCAGTAGCTAGCTTTGTGCATGTTAGTAGGCCTAGAATGCGATTATAGAAGTCGCTAGCCGACTCGGACTACATCATATGCAAAAACTATTTGACCAATCAAGCTCATATTTTGCACACGTTTTTACGACACTTATTTTTTCCGAAAAAATCAACTTTTTTGTTCTTAGGCCTCCCTTTTATTCAATTATCATTATTTTTCAATATCATTGGTTCATCCAGTGAACACATGTATATACCAATCAATTTTTTGCGCAGGCTGTTTCGGACAATTCTACGAGGTTCTGGAATGTACACCGCATTCAGCCTCCCTTCCGGACAGCTTCGCGGCAACTGTTTATATCTTTGCCATTAAAAAATGTTTTTTAACAACAAAAATTGTATCGTAAACTATCATTATACGATCCAAAGTACCTATGACTGCAAAGATATATACATTACTTACCCTCCAAAAAAAATCACGAATATCGAGTAAGATTTGGCTTTCTATAGAGACTGCTCCCCTTGAATGCGCGACCAGCTGTGTTACAGTTAAAAATGGTTTATTTCGAAAACTTTCTCTCGCTTTACCGGTTAGTTTACTCAGCACGGCTTAATTAAATGCGGGCTGTATTTCTCTATTTATGTAAACGGCACCGTAAGTTAAATCCTGCAGGAAATATTTTAGCGGTGATGTCTTTCAGTCGGAGGGCCTAATGTGATACTTACTCTTTTGCAGTCATACAGTAGGGGAAAAATGGACAAAATTCGCTAGCTGCTACAAATCTTTGCTGATCTGAATGAAATTTTATTTGAACACTCAGAAGACTGTCCTCTTTAACATACACCCGCAGAGAAGAAAAAGATCATTATTTTATTTGGTAAATATACATATATTTATTACGTATAGATCAGCAATAACCAACAGCAAATTAATAATGACTGAGCTGTAAAGCTGTAACTAAACTACTTGAATGTAAACAACATACCATAACCTGCAAGCCCACAAACTTTAAGCCAAAAAAAACCCAATGCCACATATCCCATGCACAGAAGACCCATACCCGCAAACCCCAAGCTCATTTATTCTAAGCGTACAAAATCAAAATTAATAAAATCCAAACCTACAAACTGCAGGGCCTACATATTCGAAGCCTAATCCCACGAAATTCAATACCACAAATTCTACGCCCATAAACCTAATACTCGAAGCCTACAAAACTGAAGGCAACTTGATTGTATCTTTTTGTTTGTTTTTTGTGACTTATTGTAATATCGAATTCTTTGTTCCAAAAGAAGAAGAAACTTATTTAATGTATTTTTTCATCCGGACAGGGGGGGGGGGGTGCTTTTATGCACAATATGTAGTCATGCGAGGCTCATGTCCATTGTGTGGGACTCTCAATTCTAAGTTTCATTCATGAAAAAGTGACCCTTCATTGTATACCCATTGTAAGCCTAACCTGTTTTTACATTTAGCTGTTGTAATAGCCAGAATATTATTTAAGAGAAGCTTCAACTCACTGTGGAAATTCATCGTGCTTTTGTTCTTTAGTTGCTCTTAAGCGACTTATAAATGGATCTGATGAAATTAACATGTATTGCATAATATCTTCATTAGTGATTCTCTTTTACTCATTCTGCTGTAAGAAGCGCGAGCTGGTTAAAATATTTTGTTACTTGATTCTTGTGCTTCTTTTGAAAACCAACTCACTGATGTATCAAAATTTTCCACTATATCCTATCCATGTAAAAGTACTTCGTATACTGTAGGTGGCATTTTGTACTATGGGAATTTGGCAATAGATAATTTAGCTGTTTTATGACAATATATTTTTAATTCATCAACACGAATTTCTTGATTCTGTGAACTAACTTGCAGAACTATATGTAATCGTACTATAATTTCTTTATCTACTTCTGTAATTTTTTATACTTAATCTATAAGACTGAAAAAGTGCTGCTAACATTCACAGTATTTGTTGTTCCTGCACCTTCTTTCACTACATCAACTGTTAAATGTAATTTTATCTTTAACATTTTTGCTAATGTCAAATCATCTTCAGTAATCTATTATAAACTTATAAATTTTATGTTTGTGAAAGAAAGTAAAGATGTTGTAATAAAGAATTATGAATTTTATGAATCAATACTTCAAAAGGTACAGCGAAACTGTTTAACATTTCACAATATAACAATTTATGTGAGATTTGTTTTGAAATGTAGCATGGTTGATGGAAAAGTCAGCAACTACTTGATGGGTGAAAATTCTTATATTTGCTGCAACATTCCCTATCTTGCGTAGTTGGATTAAATTTATGAAGTACGTATTACATATTTCTTACAACATGGACTTTAAAGAACGATCAGCAACGGGTGTAAATAAACAGTTAAAATCAAAGAGAAAAAAATGCAAAAGATGTTAAAGACGTATTGAAACAAGGTTCAGGAACAACAAATACTGGGATATTAGCCGTAACTTTTTCAGTCATGCAGATAAGGTATAAAAAAATACGTAAGTAGATGAAGAAATGATAATGCGAATACATGCAGTCTTGCAAGGTATTTTACAGAAGCAAGAAATTCGTATTGATAAAGTACCTATTATGCATTAAGTATTTTCCCCTGTTTGAATAAAAAAAGCATGAAATAACTTTCTTCTTTCTTTGTAACGAAGTATTCTATAGTAAAAGTGACTTATTAGGTTTCGTGGCCGTAGAATTTGGGACGTTGGATTTTGTGGGGTTGGGTTTTGCGGGCTTAAATTTTAAGTGGTGGAAATTCATGTGCTTGGAAATATGGCTTTGGGTTTTGTGGGCTTAGAGCTTGAGGGCTTGGGATATGTGAGCTTTGAAATTGTGAAACTATGTTTTGGGGGTAGGGTTTTGTAGGATTGGGATTTTGTAGAATTGGTTTTTGTGGGCTAGGGATTTGTAGGCTTGGGATATGTGCCATCGGGCTTTGGCTTGGGATATGTGAACTTGCGAGTTGTAAAATTATATTTGGTGGGATAGAGTTTTGTAGGCTGGAGCATTTGTAGAATTAGGTTTTGTGGAATTGAGTTTTGTAGGCTTGGAATTAGGCGCTTTGTTGTTTGCATTAAAGTATTTTAGTTTCAGCTTAGAGATTATTAATTGATATGCGTTATGACTGACACGTAAGGTATAAATAGATATACCCTTCCATATGTATATTTACAAAACAATGTTTTTTGTCTTCACTTCAGGTGTACGATACAGAGGACAGTCTTTTGGGTATACAAACAAAATTTCATTCGGTTTGAAAGCTTACTGGTCGTATTAACAATTAGATTTTAATCAAGAATATCCAAGATATTAAATGGCAGAATCTAAGATATTTAAAAAATATTTTGAAACATTTTGAAACATGCCTATAGCTGAGTTTTCATTTTCTAGAGAAAATTATGATACATACAAAAACATTTAATCCATTTTTCACCGAAACTTTCAATGCAATAAATATTCGAACAACCACAATACACAAGACGAATGCTCAAGATACAGAAAAAGCGGGGTTAAAATCTTTTGTCGCTAGTTCACACATAAACGACATTAAGCAGTAATATCTATATACTCATATTATGGATAAATCTCAAAGTTTTTAATATCTTATATAAAATATCCCATTTTTCTCCGTGCAGTCGGCAAAACAATTTTTGCAAATACTGTGACTTGAAATTATTCTCGAATAAATTGATTTATAAGCATTAGCCAATTTATCTTAACGAATGAAATACATTAAAAAAAACTTTATCGAACACTATAATTATCCAACACGATTTTTAACTCCAGCCATTGCCAAATATGAAATGACACTAAATAATATATGCTATCTTTTCGAATTTTAGTTTGTTCTAGTAGTCCATTCAATTGTTGTTATATCGACTACATTTGTATTAACTTTAGTGTTATACGAGTACATTATATAAATGAAAAAGTTAATTTACAAAAAATAAGTTTTTCTATAAGAAGGAATAGCTTAGCGAATATATAACCCAAGGATATCTTCATCATATTATAGTAAATATAAAAAATCGCAGGTGGCCTTCTTGAGAAAATTGACTTTTCAGTTTTTTCAAAAATTGTACGCCATTTTGGTAGTTTTTAACATTTAAAGTTTTTTTCCTTTTCAAAAGAGTTTAGATCTTCCTAAAAGCTCCTGTAAAGAAAAGTAAATTATGTCAATTTTCCCCAACATGAAACTTTTTTTTTAATTCGTGAATGTTTATATAATTCACCTGAATTTATGTAGACCTAAGTTCGTTAAAATAATGTTGATCAAGAACAAAAAATACGTGTCTCATATTTTGCCTTAGAAAATAATTGTATTTCTTTTCCAAAGCATTCCGTGGGTTTGTTTCTTTTAGTGCCCAAAAATTGTAGAATAAAAGTAGAGTAAAAGCACATTAGAAGTAGGCTCAGTAAGGTAACAATGGGTATAATGTCACTAATAAAGTTGAACTCAAAGTAAAAAAAATATTTTTTATCCGAATTTAATTGCAATGAAAGAGTACCCGGACTGGCAACAGTTAATATACTAACCGATAAATATTACAGAAGTGTTATACTGCTGATCAGGTCCAGAATAACCCGTCCGCTCTGCAATAGATAATATTCTAGACGGACTAGCCTGAGGTTGGTCAGCGCCAGAAGATTTTTTCACTATGGCTTTGCTGCATGTAAAGTGGCCAAAATGAACTTAGATTTAATACAATTTTCAGTTTAAAACTTTAAAATTTTATAATGTACTCCCATGAGCATTTAAATTAAAAAATTGATTAAAAACGAAGCATTTAAAATTACACAAAATAATGAAACTCAAGCCATCCAAATTAGCGTCAAATTGTAGTGACCAATAATTCTAGGCCCAAAACAAGGTAGGTACGGAAATTCCCTTAAAGGCTAGCTCTAGGTAAAAAGTTTTGTAACACTGCACAGGACATATTTGGTAATTAAATTTAAAATGTACGATATTCATGGGAAAGGCTTCTTGTGGGACGTATGGTTTAAAGCAGAACATCCGACTTCATTTGTTGACAATTATTTTTGGAGTCGAAGATGTATATTTTTTAAATATAGACAATGTAAAAAAAGGGTAAACAATAGTTGGCTCGTGAGAACGCCAAGTGTGTTCGATTAACTTTAAACGTGACTTGCTTCATGTGCTGATTCATCTTAGGCACGCGAGAAAGACGACTTATCTGTCGGTCTGTATGCTCGCGGATCGTTCTATTTCTATTTCTGGCAGGCCGCAACGTCCATTTTGTCTGTTTGTAGCTACAAATAGTGGCCTACCTAAGATCCACTTATAGCATCACTCTGATCAAAAAGTGACTACTACCATTCTTGACGATGTTTGAAAATTTATGATATACTTAATTTCCGAAACAATTTATTGCATTCACCTAAAAAAATTAATAAATTTCCATTTTATTAGATATACTACTAATTGTCAGTAATTATAATTATTAATCCCTTCTTTAAAAAAGAACATTTATAACTTTTATCATTGTAAATTAAAACATTTTTTTAACATTCAAACCAAATTGAGATTAATTATTTGAATAATACTATCACTGGTGTGTCAAATCTAAATTGAGTGTGATCAATCGATAATATTTTAAGAATCGATAATGAATACAGTACCCTCTCACCTATGACGAAAGTCTGGGACTGGGATTCGCGTAGGTGAGGTCTCCCACAACAAATATCTATCTCCCCTTGCGCTTTATTGTCTTATCTGATTGGTTAAATAATTCGAATGCATTCGAAAAAATTAATGTTAAAATTTCACAGTTCAGGAAATAAGTTGCAGAGGACATTCAGAGATTGTTATGCTAATTTTACATATCAATCCTAAAAAACATTTGGTTAAGTATGGAGCTCCGGTCAATTGTGCTGTATTTCAAATTTCTAACCCGGCGAATTTTTGTACCAATAGAGAACATTCTTTTCCGATAATATTTTTTACTACTTTGGAAAAATAGTACAATATTTTACTATTTTATCATAAAATGAGAAATATTAAGTTATACATACACATAAAGTGTTATATAATCAAGGAAATTATACACTAAAGCACACTAATGAATTGATCATCACTTCACTATTGCTATAATTATACACTTTGTCACAAATTTGCGAATTGTATAGCAGATGTGAGCACTTCAGATTCGAATCACGAATACTGATTTCTCGATAATATTTCATATTATTGAGCGTGAGCATTAACTTTGAGAGATTTTTTGTAAAATGACGGTTTTATTAAAATACATGTGATTACAAGTTGATCATTAAAAGTATTGTCTATCTCTAGCCACAACTTTCTTTCATATTTCTGGTAGCATACGGATACTACGTTGAAAAAACCAACCGTCTTTTGAAGTTATCCACGAATCGACTCATTTTTTGGTATCTTCATAAGAAGTGAATCGTTGCTCAGACAGACCATTAGTAATGGATCTGAAGAAGTGGTAAATAGACGACGCGATGTCTGGTGCATACCGCAGGTTGGGTAGCACATCCCATTTCAGCGTTTCCAAGTGTATTTTGACAGGTTTGACAACATGGAGCCGAGCTTTGTCATGCAGAAGAACAAATTTATAATTTCTCAATTCGTAATGTGGCCGTTTCTCCTTTAATGCCATGCGAAATCGCATTAGTTGTTTTTAATAAAGGTCGCCCGTCATGGTTTCGTTAGGTTAAAGCAGCTCATAATGCACTACATCCCGCTGATCCCACTAAATACAGAGCATAAGCTTCGATCCATGGATATTCGGTTTTTGTGTTGATGTTAATGGTTGGCCGGGCTTCACCCACGATTTCGTACGCTTAGGGTAATCATAGCGAATCCACTTTTCATTGCCAGTGACAATACGATGCAGAAACTCATTCTGATTTGGTCGTAGGAGTAGCTTTTCACAATTGAAAAACCTCCTTTACACGTCTCTTGGCTTTAGTTCGTACGGCATCCAATTTCCTTCTTTTTGGACTATTCCCAGTGCATGTAAGCGTCTATAAATGGTTGAAAAATCAACTCCTAATGATTCTGCAAGCTTATCCCGGGTTTGACACAAGCCTTCATCGAGTTACGTCTTTAATTCCTTATCTTTGATCTTTTTCCGATGGCCTGGACGTTCTTTGACTACTGTGTCGAAATCGCCACTTTTAAATTTTCGAAACCAGTATTCATATATTTTAACCGATGCAGTATAATCCCTGTAAGTTTCCAAAAGAAATCGATGACTTTCAGCCGCACTTTTCTTGGAATTGAAAAAGAAAAGTAAAACTTCCGGCAAATTCTGCTTTATTGCTACGGAATCCGATATCGTTAATGCTGCAGAAACTATGCTTTCACACTTCGGTAAAGCGACACTTAATGAAAACTAAGACCACATGATGGGACTTCGACATGCATATAGTATGTGACCAATCACTCTTCTATGGCCAGATGCCGGACTGCAAAATCAAAATATGGCCAAAGATGCTGTACTATAAAATTAAATGTGTCAAAAAAATGCCGTTTTGAAAATTATAGGAGCCTAAATTACATTACAGACTATAATACAAAATCTTAGAATTTTGAATTAGAATGATCCGTAGCGGAAAGATTGAAGCTGCTTTGTAATAAGATGATAAACGCTTTCCTAACGGCATGGGAGGAATAACCTAATATTCGTTAAACCTATCAATATATA
>NC_046662.1:102059962-102077510 GCF_010883055.1 Belonocnema kinseyi
AAAATTGTCATAAGGACAACCGCAGGATTTCGCCGGGAGCGGGTGCTAATCTGGAAAATTGCACCCGCTTCCAGCGAAATCGCGGTAAAATTGCAGCCACAACCCCCAAGAGCGCCAATGATAAGGACGACTAGTTTAATAGAATATTCCGGATACAATCGTCGCAACTCCCTTATAAGGTCTCTATAATTCTCTTTCTTTTCAATGTCCTTGGCTATGATGTTTTTGTTACCTCGTGCCGAAAATTCGATAACGAACATGGTTCGTTTCTCGAAGTCAAGAAGAGCTATGTCAGGCCTCGAGTGAGCAACAGAAACAATTGTCGAGAATATAAAGTTCCAGTATATGCGGCACTTCCCATTCTCGACAATTGACTCGATTTCCCTAGGAGCAGTTATAGGAGCGATATTAAGGTTAATGCCGTAAGAGTGACAGAGATGGTAATAAAGCACTCTTAGTGCTGCATTGTGCCTTCGAATGTAGGTCGTTCCCGCATGAGTTGGACAACTAGATAGTATGTGAGCTAAATGCTCGGGGTGTACATGGCACGCCCTGCAGCTACCATCGGGAATGTCTTGGCTCAAAATGTGGCAACGCTATGCTCAGGTGGAAGTGACACCGTTTTGGCATTAAAAATAAAACCCTCCGTACGAGACTTCAATCCGGGTGATTTATGCAAAGCAAAAGTTAGCTCACACGACATTGAATGATCCTCCATATTTCTGTGGAAGATACCGTGCATCCTCTTATCGAGGAATGTTCACGAAAGTTTTTCTCTTGTGCTTTCTTAATGCGGGCTTTCAGGGATGAGTACTCGAGATAGGTAAGATTTTATGCCTTTTGCTCACCCCTAATACTGAAGTTAAGTCCGAGTGTTTTAGCAGCCTCCTCCGCTGCTTTGTACAGAAACGCTCCTTTGCCCACTTCTTCGTGCTTCCTGACCATTTTAAGAAGAGGATCTATTCCATTTGCGACTCAATGTGCTGTACTCAGAATAATCCTGTTGTGAAGGCATTCAAGACTCAATATGCCGCGATCACCTTGACGGCGTGAGACGTACATTCGTGGAACAAAAGACTTAAGATGCATGCTTTTGTACATGTGCATAACCTTTCTTGTCCCAATATCAAGGGTTCTAAGCTCGTTCTTCGTCCATGGAGCCACTCCAAATGAATAGAGTACTACCGGGACGGCAAGCGTGTTCGTTTTAGATACTTTGCTTGTCATCCATTTCAGCCAGATCTTTAGGTGCGAAAGAAACCTTGGTGTTGATGTTTCTCCGGAGCATAAAGCATCGCTCTTCCTCTATCGGATGCCTGCCCGCGGTTGGTCTTAGTGTCGCCTCTCTTTCTTTGTTGCCGGTTTGTTATAGCTGTGGTAAAGTAGGCGTTTCGCTTATATAGCCCCTTTTTTGGAGTAGTTCGGCATGGTTTTGCAGACGTTGATGCGAAAAGTGCGATAGCTCGGGGTGTTTGTCGGACCACAGAGCATGCAACCGTACCATGTAACCCCGTTCAAGGGCTACACTCCCATCCTGTCACTCCAGCAAGTCGTGATTTATTCGCTCCGTCCACCTAAAGGTCCCGAGATTCCGCCGATCCATTGCATTAAATCCATCTTCATTGGCTCCCCTACCTCTAGAGTGGTCGGAATTGTTGTCCGACCTATTGTCGGGAGCCCTGCACGTTCTGTTGTTTTAAACCGCACTTACTACAACTATGTTTGGTGTTATCATTGTTGTTCCCACGAGGGGCGTACTCTGAGAGGTCGCCCGGTATCCCAGAGTCACCGTTCTAGACACTTTACCAAGGTGCTAGTCAGCTTTCGGCACGGTTTCCACACCTCCTTTGTCATAGGCTCTTCGGTTTGATTCTAGAGGAATCAAAACCGAATATATATAAATATATATATATAATAACTTTACCAATGATATGTGAGTCAATCAATCCATTCTTTCGAATTGTTTGTTTAAAGTTCCAGGCACTGGTAATGTCTACGGAAAAATTTTACTATTTCTTCATCTGATTTTTAAAAATGAACCAATGGAATCTCAATACTTAAAGTAGCCAGCAGTGTGTCACTGGCAAACCGGGAGCCTTTACTAGTTCACTTATTAAAATTCCGTCACTGCTTATTCAGTGAGATTTATTGGTTACTCAGTACCAGTAGTCGTCTCGTCGTACGCGTACGTCACCTAGTGACGTACAACGTATAAAGTAGAAGCGAAACTGATATCTGTGTAGTGTTGTTGCTTGGGATGAAGGCCAGTAGGTTTTCAACAACAAATTCGTGTCAGCAAAAAAGTGCGCACTGTTCAAAGTTTGCAAAATCATGTCTTTTGAAGATTGCGACCAAGATATGAATCTGCAGGGAAAAAAGTTTTATAATAAACGGATGATATTAAAAATATATACGATTTGGTTGGTAGAACTTCTATTTCGGTTAATTTGTTTACTTGGCAAGAAATAAAAACCGGGAAAATTGGGCATTTGTCAATTTCGGCAATAATGCACGTAGATTCTTGAAAGTCTGTAATAATATGTGTTTTTGTACACTCAGAGCAAGAATTGTGTGTTGGAACCTGAGAAGTGAATGTTGTATCCAATTTAGTTTGATTCTATTGTTTAGCATTCTTCCACATATGACTGGACGACAAATGTTCTATTACAATGCATTTAGAGTTTCCAGTTGTTGTAACCTGACACGCATGTACTTTTTCTTTCAGTTCTACACAGTTAAAAGAAAATTAAAAATTTAATTTGACTAACTTTCAGGATTGCCTTAAATTCATTAGGTATCGTAATTGATGATGTTGAGGCAAAAATAAAGTCAGCCTGTCGTGGTGGATAGTAATTTAAGGTCGTAAATGAACGTAAAAGCCTCAGGACTGCTCAAAATTTTCATATTAAGTGTGGAACAGCAGAAAGTCTGTAGCAACGGAGGTGAATTTCATCAGATGCGGGCGAAACACGCATTTAATTTTTTAAATTCAGTCCACTCAAGGTGTTCGCACAAGAAAATACGTGTGCAGTATGCTGGAAACAATTCACGCACGAGCCGGCCGTGTACGCACACATTGTACCAACCAATCATGCGCAATCTGTCGCGCTGCTGCGGTGCGGGCTGGCTACGTAGCATTCAGATATCGGACTGCCACTCGAGACACAAAAGTTTTCGACGTTGCGAATTTGTTTCGCGTGTCGGACCGATAAGTGAACGATATATAGCCATCTCGCACTGCAGCAGAGCGACAGATCGTACGCGATTTGTTGGCGGTATGTGTGTGTGCACGGACAGATCGTACGTGAGCCGTTTTCAGCAAACTGCATACGTGTTTTTTTTGCGAACACCTTCAACACGAAAATTCATCTCGATCGCCGTACTCTCTGCCATGACTGACTAAATCTCCGCATTATAGATCTTTACTTTGCAAACAAAAGAAGGCGCACTTTAGCGCACTTCATTCAGCAAAATGTGCGGACTTTAAGTTTTTAGACTAATGCTGACTTACGGTCGTCGCGTTCTTCTTTTGATAACACCCTAAATTTCATCGCTATATTAGCGGACTTCAAGTTTTTCTTTTTACTGTGTACAGTATAAAATTCGGTGTGCAAGAAACACAAATCTCTCTTAGCCATCCTCTCTTATTCCGCCAATTTCGGTTACAGCGCGCTAATATTAATAGGAAAATAATCAAAAGACTTTTCTCTTCAATGCTTCGTTTGCAGTTTTTCATAACATTTTTGTATTAAAAAAAGCCACGTTGTTTGAACACGAAACTGGAATGCTAAAGAGCGATGCCTTACTGTCGGCAAGAAGAAGGATTATTTTAAAGTTGCCAATGCTGTACGTTAATGGGCTGATTAGTAATATTCCAAAAAACGGTTGTAGCTTACGGATGAAAATTAGCAAAATATAAATAATTGTTCGTTTTTTGTAAATAAGTATGCAGCTGAATATCTTCAGGTTTAATCAAGATAATGAACTGATTTAAATTGGCGGTAGTTAGTTGAACTATCTGTAATAATGTATACTTTAGAAGAAGTACACGGAGAATATTTGTGTGTTAAATTTTACATAACTTAGTTCGGTAAACGGAGGACATTACTGCATATTATAAAAATTCCACGTTCAGTCATGTACAATGAAATAGGGTAATATTTGATATGAAAGTATCAATTAATAATATAAATTTATAAAAATTTAATTCGCGATTCAATAAGCAATAATAGAACTAGACAATAAAGATTACCTGACAGTTATATAGAATGAGATGTCGATTACCTACCAGTAATGTAAAATGATTCAAACTGTTAGTTACAGTTTCAAATAAAGAAAACAAAGTCTGCCGCTCTATATGTGAATTCTACATCCCAGTCATGTAAAATTTCGTGAGTCAGCAAAAAAAATATTATTGCTACAACCGGATTCTGTGGAAGGTTGTCCACTTACTACACACATACTTACACAGTTTTTCTTAAACAATTACATTAAATTACAATACATTTCATATAATATAGTCGCACACTTTTAATGATATTAACGCTTTTAAAAATCGAAAACGCTGTGACGGGTTTTGAACCACCTACTTTAAGTTTAACGCGTTCTATCGCTAACGACTAGACCTCACGGCTAACTTAACACCTAGAATACTGAAAAAAAATTTCGGCTAAAAAGTTAAAGTGCGAGTATCTCAGGGCCGTCAGAAAGTATTTGGTCCTCGTTCATCGAAATTTCTTGTTTCAACATTTTATTAATGAACAGGCTTATGAATTTAACTGAAATAAATAAAAACATTAGATAATTTTTTAAATACAAATTTTGTAACCTTAAAACCCTAGATCATTTAATTTTCAATATTTTAAATTTGTGGAAAATTGAACATTAAAAACTTACAAATTAAATTTCTGTAAAATCCATTAAATTAAATTAAGTTAGAATTTAAGGAATAAAATCAAACATGTAAAACTAATCTATGTGTTCAAATATTTTCTGAAGTCCTACAATATTAACCGAAACTGAAAAAATGTTAAAGTTTGTACGGAGGACATGGCTTTAAACTTCAGCCCTGACAATATTGGTATCCCTAGCGATTCTCATTTTGCCATACTGTTGTGTAATCTCTCTTATAATAAAAGTGAAAATCTCTAAAAAAAATCTGCAATCTATATTTTCTTTTAATTGAATCGTTAATATCACACGAAAATAAACTTTATATCCTCCATTTAATAAAAATTCACATTACTTTGCGTTGTTTTATGATATACTGGTATGAAAATAATACAATCCTTATATGAATTATTACATATCAGAATTTTCACTTTTGGACTTGAGATTCTACATAACTCTTTTGTAATATTTGTAGTTCTGTTTTGTATTAAATCCTAAAATAATTGTAAACTTTATCTAATGCAGTAATGTCCTGCATTTACCGAAATAATTGGGTAAATTTTAATGAACAAATTTTCTCCGTGTATGTGCTTCTTTTTGTCTTCACGAGAATTGTGATATTTGAAAGCAGTTTTTTATATGGGAAATCAAGTGCCAGAAACCAGCGTAGTGTCATTTTAGTTAGGGGATCGTCCTTGGTTTTCCTCTGCACGTGCTACGCAACTTGTGCCTCCCGAGCCTCACCATGAATTTTTTCTTTCTTTTTTCCTATTAATTTTTCAGTAAAAAACTATGCTTCAAAGTTCACTTTCTTTAAAAGCTGTCAAATTTCTTTACTTTTTATCAGGTTTTCACATCTGTAAGTTACAAAATTTTTGTTGCAATATTACTTTTTGACTTATTAACGTGCAACATTTGCACCTTTAAAATAAACCTTCTTTTACTAAGCTAAATTTTTTTCTTCACTCACTTTTCTCGAATTTTCTCGCCGATACTAGGTATTTTTGATCGGACAGTACATCTCGACTTAGGATTTTTATAGATTTCAACCATTCCTTTAACAATGATGCAATTTTTTGTGTTTGTTGCAACATACCAACATCTTGGAATTTCATTAAAGAATTCAAAAATGCAAAAAACTCAATTTTGAGTTTTTTGTAGGAAAGATAATACAAAATAAAATTAAAAATAGCATGTCCGGATGTGAGTCAAATCCGACCAAACGATGCCTTGAAATCATGTTAATGCACATATAAGGTCCATTTTAGAACAGAAAAAATCAAATGCGACATTTTTAAATATCAGATTTTCAAAGATAATTTTTTAATGAATGAAAAGAAAAAAGAAAAATCGTATGTCCGGACGTGGATCAAATCTGACCGAAGGTTGCCCTGAAATAATGTCAATGCACATATACGGTCCATTTTAGAATAGAAACAATGAAATGTGAAAATTTTAAATATCAGATTATCAAAGCTATTTCCTAAAGGAATGAAAAGAAAAAATCATATGTCCGGCGTGGGTCAAATCCCCCCAAACGTTGCCCTGAACTCATGTCAATGCACATATGCGGTCCATTTTGACATTGAATTAATCAAATGTGACATTCTTAAATATCATATTTTTAAACATATTTTTGAGAGAAAATATAATAAAAAATAAAATTAAAAATCATATGTCCGGATGTGGGTCAAATCCGACCAAACGTTGCCCTGAAATCATGTTTATGTTCTATTATCAAAAAATTATCCAATTCGACGAAACGTGCCTCTGCAATCGTGTCAATGCCCTTATACGGTCCATTTTGACATTGAATTAATCAAATGTGACATTTTTAAATGTCATATTTTTCAAAATATTGTCGAGAGGAAAGATAATAAAAAATAAAATTAGAAATCGTATGTCCGGACGTGGGTTAAATCCGACCAAACGATGCCCTGAAATCATGTCATTGTACGTTTGCGGTCCATTTGAGAATAAAAATAATCAAATGTGACATTTCTAAATATCAGATTTTCAAAGCTCTTTTTTTTAAAGGAAAAATTGAAAAAATCGAAAGTGAGACTGTGTTTTTTTTATCCTTCCCTTACATTACTGTTAAAAAAAAGTGAAAAAAATGAAATATTAAAAAAACATATTTATTGTGAAACCGCTTGGTTGCATTACGTTTTCACGTTTGGTTAGATTTGAACCACTTCCGGACATCGGATTTTGAATTTTTTTGTCTTCTTTTTTCCCTCTAGACTGTAGCTTTGAAAATGTGATATTTAAAAATGTCACTTTTGAATATTTCTATTTTAAAATGGACCATATATGTGCATTGACATGATTTCAGGGCAAGTTTTGGTCGGATTTGAGCCACGTCCGGACATAAGATTTTTAATTTTATTTCTTATTATCTTTTCTCTCGAAAATATCTGTAAAAAATATGATATTTAAAAATGTCACATTTGATTAATTTAATGTCAAAACGGACCGTGGAAGGACATTGGCACGATTGGTGAGGCTCGTTTTGTCGAATTGGACACTTTTTTGATAATAGAACATTAATTTTTAACTTTGTCTTTACACCTCGTGAATGCGGTGCGTCGAAATTAGTATATAAAAAAACAGTTAAATATATATTTTTAAACATAAAATTAAAATTTTTAGGAAAAAATTTGATTTTTCTCCCATTTCTTTTTAAAGTCAAAATTGGAAAAACCGAAAGTGAGATTGTGTTTTTTAACCTTCCCCTACATTGCTGTTGAAAAAATGTGAAGCCAGCCAAAAATATATTTTGCACAAACGGTATTATTTGCTTAAGAAATAAGGTGAAGTTTTTCGCAAAAGTATAAAATTTGCTGCAAACGGCTTCTTTTTGAGACAAGTGAAAATTCTATTAACCTTAAATTTAAGAGGAACTTCCAGTAGTATCTTGCTTCGCTTAAAGGCACTGGTAAATTCAGTAACGCTATCTTAATTAAGTCACTTACTGGTTCAACAATTCAAAATGCGACAATCACTGGTTTACTAGTGATAATTCAAAATACTAATTGCACCAGTATTAAATTAATTGGTTAAGTTTAGGAGAGTATGGTCGAAATTCTATGAAAATAGACTGTTAACACGAGCTCTAGAGTTAAGAAAGGTATTGTAAAAATAATATTGCAGAATTTTACCAATAACTATTTATCGAACACGGTGAGTCTCCGCCAATTTTAACCTAAAAGTCCTCAAACTTGCAGGTTTCTTGCAGGATGTATCAACAGAATGATGTTGAATTTTTTAAAGTTCGAAATAAAAATCATCGGTGCAGAAAAGTTTCAAAAACTACCTTACACCACCCCCTTTACAGTCTGACTTCTTAATCGTGACATCTATTTTCGCCAAGAATTTGGCAGACCACATAGTCGAGGGGTATTCTCGTAATCCTGTTAACTTCAGTGCTTGTGTGAAAGTTTTCCCTATCAACACAGGCAACAGTATTATGGAATGAGGTTGTATGAGAAATTGACTGAAAATATAAATTTCTGACCCAAGTTTCGATGTCACTCATTTTATATAGGCCAATTAAAATTAACATTGTAAGTCTTCTGTCATGATAAGTATTTCTCTTTACAAACGACTAAATTTATTATTGATACTACAGCAAATTGTTCGAGAAAATTATAATTGATTAAATAAATACTTTTATCTACGTCAGTACTATCAATATAAAAATATTATTTATAAATGATTCGACACTTAATTCCAATGCATAGAAATTTCAAAAATTATCAAAAAATTCCAAAATGCCCATGGATTACTTTTAACTGAAAATATATTAAAATACTACATTAGTTGGAAATTTATCATTTTTAACTTCAGCAATTTTGATCAATTTTAACGTACATGTCTACTTTTTGCAGTTTAAATATGGGATGTCCAATTTTATTTTCTAACGTAATTATTGCATAAGAACGTAATACGTCCTTTTCTATACTAAGACACGTATTCGCTGATTAACTTGCAATGAATTTATTGGATAGTTGATAGTTCCTTGAAACCTACTTTCTCGAAGAGACAAAACAGGGGATGTACGTCCGGTCTTCCGGTTTCCGGGGGACCATCTTCGTAACACTGATCACGCATTAAGTTTCCGGCGACTGAAAATTGCTGGCGTCAACATGCGTTGGATTCCATGCTCAAACAGTTTTATTATCAGTTCATGCTTTTTAGTCACAATTTTCTTTCCATACTCATCCCGATCAGGAGAAGGCAAAAAATATTAGCTATCTATATTAGTCATAACTCCTTGTTAAAATATTGCTATGAATAAAGTTAGAAAATTCTCGGTAAAAAAGATTTGGAGAAGGTAACAGAGAACATTACCGTATGTTACAGAGAAAGCGAGAATTTACGACAGCTTAAATTTTTTACTATTATTTTTCTTTTTTAAGGTAAATAACGTTTATACTCAATGCACTTAAACCAAAATAGCAATAAATATTATAAATTAAAATTATTTTTTAGTTTTATATACAATATACTTCGTATTTTTTACAATAGTATTTTATTTACCAATTACATAAATTTAAAAAAAATTATTGATCGTTAGTTTCGAACAAGGTTTAAGTGAAATTTTACATTACCTAACAATTATAATTTTTCGTATTAGCAAAACTAAGTACCTATGGTAGTCAGCTGAAGATAAATAGTAAACGTGGAACAGTGAGTATTATATAAATCTCATGCTTGTGACTTATCGGTTAAAATCTGCAAAAGTTCGTTGATCAGTCTTGGTTAATTAATACTGTAACTAATCTTACTCAGTCTGATAGCAGTTCCTGAATACCCTAACTACCTAGTCTTTGGAGTGAACCAAACTAAGCAGATAAAATGCTTAAAATATTCTAGATAGTTATGTGGGAAAGACAAAGTGGATATTAAATATCAATGTTGTGATTTAAAACTATTCCCAGTAGGCACAAAACTATGAAAATCCCAAAAACGTTCTTAGGATGTTTCTAGGACATCCTATATCAGCCCAATCAAAGTCTATAAGACGTCCAATGTCCTATAGATGATCTGAAGACGTCTAAAAGACATGGACGTTCTCGGGACACCTTTCGCGCTGACATTTAGACGTTTTAAGAGCATCTCTAGTATGTCAAAAAAAACATGCAATAAAAGCAGTATTAGGGATGTCCCAAAGACGTCTCTAGGACATCCTTAATTTTGTTGTCCACTGGATTCCTTGTTTCTCAGTCCCCATGATACAAAAATCCATTCAATTCTGTTGAATGGGTTTTGAAGACTTTTGAATTACGTATCTGTCACTGGAATTCTACATTGCCGCCGATTGATGGTCTAAAGACTTTTAGACGCTCTAATCTTTTGTCTAACTTATATGTCGCAAAATCCTTTACAAGATCTAGAACTGAAATAGCAAAACGAATCTAGTAGACTTGCGCAAGATTTCTTTTAAACTGTCGATAATTTATAAATTAAACAAATCGTGTGAAATATTGCAGCTTAACCTGAAAAAGTCGGACTAATTCAAAAAGAAGGAAACCAATTCAATATGATCTTGCTTGAAATTGTAATTGCAATACATGTTAGATTCGAAGCTGCTTGAGAAAATAACTGATTCACATAGTCGCAAACCGTTTCAATTTTAACTTTCTAAATCTGCAAATGACAGATACGCAATTCATAGAGTCGTCTTTTCAGTGAATTCTTTTTTCCTGGTTAATTATTTTATTCAATCTGATCAATATTCTTAAATAATATTCTTTTTGACCTGTCGCTTTAAAAACATGAAAAACAAACTTTTAAAAACTTTCCACGTCATAACACAAAATCTAATAAACTTCTGAATCTGAGAAGGTTCTAAAAATATTTTGTTATCATGTTGACAAATACTATGGGAATTAATTAATTAAAATCATGGCAGCTTGTATTGAAAACTATTTGAGCTCAAAACTTTACATTTATTATTATTATTATTATTATTATTAATATTATTATTACACCATTAAGCCATTTCACTTTCAGGGTAAGCGTGACTCACTCGGTGAGTCCTCGTGTTACTCATGTAAATAACACGTTCGTTTCGCAACACTGCCCCGAGCCAGGCTGCTGATCAATCTCTCTAGCAATCACCCCAAGCGAAGAACCTCATGAAGTCGTTATGTAAGGTTCCCCACTTGGGTCCATTAATAGCCAAGGTCTTTGTTTCAGGCGTCATTTACTCTACTGATACTCTTTTTATTAACTATTTGCCGCCATACTTTCCTGTCCTGGCATACTTCTCTAGCCTCTTTTATGTCCATGCATTTTTTCATGCAGGCTCTCGTATTTCGGTGGCTTTTTATGTCTCTTCTAACTAGGGTCTCATTCACAAATTCTAACCATTCTTTCCGCGGACTGCCTCTGGGCATACTGCTATTTACTTTACCTTGATAAACTTGTTTCGTTAGTCGTTCATTTGGCATTCTCTCTAGAGGCCCAAACCATCTTAACCGATTTCTTTCCCATCTGTCTATTAGCGTCTCTTCTCTGCTACATTTTTTTAGAATTATCTCGTTACTCACTTTGTCCATCAGAGTTTTCCCGCATATTATGCGCATAAATCTCATGCCAATTGCGTTAATTTTATTCTTATCTTTTTCTTGATAAGTCCATGTCCCGCTACCGTATAGTACAGTCGGTACAAATATAGAATTATTTATTGCCATTTTAGCTTTTTCTAATATATTTTTACTTCTTATAAGGGGTCCTGCTCTACCAGTAACCTTCTTACCTTCGTTTATGCATCTATCTAATTCCTCATCTATCTTCCCGTCCCTAGTACACTATAGTTTTTGTTTTATTTGCGTTAATTTTGAGGCCCATGCATATTTAATCCCTACATGTACTTCCTGGCATGAACCCACTTTGCACTTCCCAAATTTTTTTTCTGTTATTTTCATTACCCTACGAATAAGTATTTTTGAGTATATTTTACTAGCGGTAGTTAATAAGCTAATTCATCTGTAATTATTGCAGTGACTTTTATCTCCCTTTCTTTTGTATATTTGTACGATAATCGCCTTTTCGAATCGTCTGGGACGTCTCTCATCTCGAAACATAAATTTATCAATTCGCACAGTCTATGTGGTATGTACTGGCCACCGTGTTTAAGCATTTCAGCGTTAATACTGTCTACCCCGGTAGCCTTACCGTTTTTTAAGTTCTTAATTAAATCCCTAACCTCAGTGATACGGACTTTCTCAATTGAGTTTTCTAACGAATCGTGTTCTACATCGCAGTTGTGGCGCCCTATATTTTCATCTCCGAATTGTCCCCTAAAATAGACTCTGAAAGCGTCTAGTATTCCATCTGCATCATATAGCATTTCCATATTACTATTCCTCATGTTGACAAATTCTGTACATTTATTTCCCTTCATTTTTTTATAAAGAAGTTTCTTGCTTCCTTCAAAGTCCTTTTGTATTTTCTTCTCTTCTTCTGCTCTACTTTTATCTTTACGTTCCTTAATTAATCGTTTGAGTATTCTCTTTTTGTACCTGTAATAATTTATACGTCTATTTCTTTTCTCATCGCTCAGACCTGTGATGTTCAAAGTTTTCCTGTATGCTTCTTTCTTTGCATTTTGGGCAGCCTGAATTTTATCATTCCACCACGCATCACTAGGCATTCTTTCTACAACCGCGGTACCACACATTTCGATCGTACAACTAACAATGGTATCCCGGAACATTCTCCATGCGCCCTCTATATCTTTGTTTTTTGTAAGCTCCTCCCATGTTGCCCTATCTATGCTTTCGATTATCTTATTTTGGAAATCTATTCACACATCCGGTTTCTGTAGGTTCTCAATATTTTTTCGCGTTTGTTTTGTTTTATTTGTTCTCTTTTTTCTCCATTCCTGGCCTAAGTTAATTTTGGATATCAGAAGGTAATGATCAGTGTTGCATTCAGAGCCCCTCATGAGCCTTGTATCTTTGACTAACTCTCTTAATCTTTCATCCGCAACAACAAAGTCAATTATATTGTGGCTATTTCCTTTAGACCAGGTGCACATGTGGATCATTTTATGTTTGAACCAAGTATTTGTAATAAACAGACCCTATTCTAAGCACCGACCAACTAATTTATCTCCGTTATAGTTTGTTCTTAAATCCCCAAGATTACCTAGCACTCTTTCTGTATCCCGATTTTGAATGCCCACCCATCCGTTCATGTCTCCTAGCAGAATTATTTTTCCCCATGTTCGAAAATATTTATTGTGTCATTTAATGTGTCCCAGAAGGCGTATTTTACTTCTCTGGGATCACTATCAACTGGCGCGTAGCATGCTATGATAAATAATCTTCTGATTGCTACTTTTATTCTAGCCCACATCAGTCTGGAAGATACGAAACCATGGCGTTCGAGATGCTGCTTTGCAATTTCATTAAAAATCAGACCTACTCCTTGTTTACCATGTGATTCACTAACTGCTCCTGACCATGTTTCAAATTCGCCTTTCAACACGCCGTTTTCTATGTCTACTTTCGCATCCCTTTTTCTTTGTGTGAGGCACACATAATATATCTAGTTTCCTCACGTTCATAGTTTCTCGCAATTCTTTTACCTTAAGATCATTAACCCCCCTAGCATTCCAAACACCCCGCCTCTATTCGTCGCCTGAAACATGAGTTTTAGATTTACCGTGTGCATGCGTTTTGTCAGATTAAAGTTCTAGTCCTATCCGAGGCTATTTTATAGTTTGTATTATTCATTGTTTATATTATACGCCCAACTACCAACGTTATACAATAAGTTTATTTTCTGAGTCGAAATCATGTCAAAGTTAAGTAGCAAATCATCATATGGTGGAGATTATAGCTATAACGTCAGTGCCACCAAACATCAGTTAATAATGGAGGATTGGGAGAGGGGGCAGAACTGGAACTGACAGAGTCGTCTTGGGTTTGTGTTTTTGTTTTTATGCTGAAAAGGTCACCAGCCTTCAGCAGCGTTTTATTATATGGGAGCTCATGTGATCCCATCTCTTATAATAAAAAGAGAGTTATCCCCCCGGGTTCAAAATCTCAGCGTTATTTGTAGTTTTTAGATTTAAAATTTCTTTTTTATCGTAAAATTATAATACATTGATATAAATTACTTATCTTGAAGTATGTTTTCGGATTTCCTAGTATCTGCATAACGAAAGACAATGTTAAGAAATTACAAATATTCGAACTTTAGAATTTTCTATTTGGCTTTTTCCCCAAACTCGAGTTACATGACCGGCCTCTTTTAAATATTAAGGTGAAAAACTTAACTTCTCGTAAATTTTCGAGAAAGAAATCGCTCGAAAATTTTCCGGTAAGTTACCGGCATTCCTGACGTAATTTACCGCCTTTCGTACTCTAGCTATGCAAAGTTAATCATTTACTTTTTTTATGAATTGAAGTGCTGGGTGCAATAAACACCTTAGCGCTCGAAAACGCGAAGAATTATTGTCCGTGGAGCAAATTTTCAAAATTGTGCAAATTGAAATGTTGACAGTCAATAATTGTAGAGGATTTTATTGTGCATCTTTTTTGTTCAGTAACAAAATTCGAAGATTGTTTCGTTGCTTAGGTACTCAAAGAAAATGCAAAAAAATGTGCTACCTTTTTGGTGTTAAACTCACCAGATCTTTGCCGGGAATCAAGACCGTATAATGAATTTTCAAAAAATATTTCCTTTGAAATATTGGATGGATATGTACAAACGAAAAAGTTGTGTAAGAAAGTTTCGAATGTTGACAACTTCCAGTAAGAAAAATGATCCTCAAAAGTCAAAGAAGTTTTTCCAACAAGTCCTAGAACTTTTGGCATTGGGGGAAAAAAGTAAAGGCGTTGTGAAAATAACATTTTTCTCACTGAAAGTTGTCAAAATTCGAAATTTCCTCACGCAACTTTTTCGTTTGTATATATGCATCCAATATTTCGAAGAAAATATTTTTTAAATTTATTAGACGACCCTGAAATGTTTTTTTAACTTCGTAAACACTCTAACAGCCGTAGAATATGTTGCACATTGTTACAGCGAATTAAAAAAATCAATTCCCGGCAAAGATCTGTTAAGTTGAACGCACGAAGTTATTGTATTTTTTCCGTTGAAAAATTTCGTTTTCTTTAAGTACATAAACAACAAAGCATCTTTAGAATTTGGTTTCCATACAAAAAACCTGCTCAATCCATAAGTATTGCGTGTCGGCATTAAAATTTGAATAATTTTTAAAATTTGCTCCGAAGGTAATAATTCTGCGCGTGTTCGAGCGCTAAGGTGGTTATTACATTTACCGCTTCAATTACGATATTATTTTAAACGCTACAAGCACTCTGAGTTTTTAATATTATAGATTATTTTATCTAAGTTCCCAGGTCGGAAAGTTATTTTTAGATAAAAAGTCAATAAATGACACTTGTTCACGCGTTCAATATAATTGAATATATTTTCAACGTCTTAAATTATACAAAGATAGGTCACGCTCTGGTTTCCCGAATTTGCCAGTATGTAAGCACGCGAGGAAGGCTTCGGTTTAACTAGAAAGAAAACGTTATAATTGTCCAATTCGCGCCAAGTATTTACATTGTTTATTTAACATAAAAGTGAGACAAATAGTTGGACGGACAAAGTGGTCTTAGCCGCGAGTTTTACTTGCACTTACTACTAAATAAAGATGCTACGATGTTTGCTAAAAAAGTTTCAAAATCATTCACTCAACCTGATCTGGTGCAAATGAAATCATAATAATTCTCAATTGAAAATTACCGAGTTTATTATGAAACTAAACAACACTGAAGAACAATGTTGTCACCATTCCACACTGTAAAAATTTGTAATTATTTGTTAAATTTTGGAAATGTGTCGCAAACTCCAACAAAAGTGGTATTTTTCCGATAGTTTTTTTATATTATTTTTAAAAATTATTATATATAAATCATGGTAGTTGTGACTCCTGAGTTACGAAAGTCCGACGAAAGTCCGTGTGGCGATCAGTGGGGATATCTGTGGTCTACTGCGCAGTCGCTTGGTTATTTTCGATGGAAGAAATGAATTTTCTACTAAAAAATGTTTTAAAAAAACAAAAACAATCGAGTTTACATCAGAATAGTTCAATTTTCAAACACATAGTTGGATTTTCAATTAAAAAATTATTTTTCAACCAAAAATGGAATGACATGAATTCTGAGATAAAATTAAAAAAAGATCACAATTTTTTAACATTATTTCTTAATTTTGCCATATTACATATAATATGGCAAAAATTATAATTTTAGAAAAAATAAGGAATTTAATTAATTAAGCTTTCTTGCGCAATTTCGTTTTACCATTTTTTGTTATGTTTATGTTGGTTTGTAAAATTTGCTTTCAAATTTGAGTAAGTTTACGAGATATTCATAAATTTTAAAACTGTTAAAAAATAATTAAAATTTGCAAAAAAATCAGGAAAAAATTGAATAATTCTTAAAGATTAGAAGATTAGAAGGTCTGAAAATATTAGAAGAAAAGAATTATTTTTCTAAAAATCGTTTGAAAATTCTTAATATTTTTTGTTTTTAAAAATGTACTTTAAAAAAAGTTTAAAAAGATTTTAAAACACATCAAACGAGTTCCTAAAATTTAAAAGAAGAGTGTAGAAGATCTTAATGCGAAATGTTTCAATTTGATAAGATTAAAGATTTTAAAAAACGTGAATAATCCACTAAATTCAAGTAATATTTAGAAGAATGGAAGAGATTCAAATCTAATTTTAAACTTAAATTTTTTAGAAATGTAGATTTTCAAAGATTTCAAACAAATAAACTTTCGAATTTTTAAGGAATTCCGAAAGATTTAAAGGAGACAAAATTATTTTTCTTAAAATGCTGTGAAAAATGTAGAAGATTATATAAGTCAGGTTTTTTACATCTTTAATGCTTTTTCAAATTTTTAAGAAAAATGTAGTAAGATAAAAATATTTTTTTAAATTTATTTTGTTTTAAACGTAGTAGAAATATTTAAAAACTTGAAAAATTTCTCAAAATGTATCAAATATTCGTTGATATCTTCCAAACATCTAAATGTCTTAAACATCTTTTAAAAAGACTCAAATTTTTCTAATATTTTTTTAAATCCAATAAAACAAAAAATTTAAAGTCCTCTAGGTTCTTTTTTTATACATCTCTTTTCATGCTATTTTAGGCTATAATTACAATTTTGAGGATTTAAAGAGAAAAAGCCAAAAAGTTATTAACTTTACCTCATTCAAAAGACCAATGATTTGGCAAAAATGTTGTAAAATGCGGTGTGGAAAGGAATTTTATTGAAAAATGTGTGGGATTTTTTGAACAGAAAACTGCATGAAGTTCTGAGCTTTCTTATTTTTATTTTTCGAGTGTATTTTAATCTGCTTTACGTTTAGTGAAAAATCATATGCTGAAAAACTACAAGAGAAATATCTATTTCTTCAACTTCAACTGTAATTTAAAAGGCGATTCTTCATAATATTTTACTAACTAATGGATATATTTTTATAATTTTATTCCTGAAATCTATTCCCTAAGGTCAAACATGGTACAGTCTGTCAAGTTAAAGCGTGGGTGGCTTTACTCGCAGTCGGTAAGGTGTATCGACATGATTTTGGTGTCAAAATATTAAGAAGAGCTCCCTC
>NC_046662.1:102077610-102082278 GCF_010883055.1 Belonocnema kinseyi
GAGGGAGCTCTTCTTAATATTTTGACACCAAAATCATGTCGATACACCTTACCGACTGCGAGTAAAGCCACCCACGCTTTAACTTGACAGACTGTACACAAATATCGTAAAATTTTTAAAACACCAGCTATTTACAGGAATTTTTAAAATAAAAATGAATGTGTATCATATTCAAATAAATTTTGGCAATATTTATAAAAGTATTATTATTATATTTAATTGAAAAAATTAATGTATAGAAAGTATAGTTTTTATTTCAAATTTCACGATGATTTTTTGTACCATGTTTGACCCTCGGCCAGAATCAATGAAAAATAATTTTAAAATATGTTAATTAGTTATTAAAATGCTACAAAGACTTACCTTTACCATTTTCTTCTCTTTTTATAGTCATGAGATATTTCGTCATAAACTAAATTTCATTGGATTTATTTTACAATTATTTTACAATTAAAATAAAATTGCAAAAGCTAAATTTTGTAATGTTGAGATAAGTATTTTAAGGCATTAAAGATTTGGTAAAGATTTCATATACAAGAAAATAAGTATTATCAGTTTGTTTATAAATCTATGTGTAATTAATTATTATAAGATTTTTAAGAAAATTAAAAAAAAAAAAAGATTTTCGAATATATCAGATGTGTCAGAAAAGATCCTAGGAGATTTTAAAGACTTTTTATTTTTTATTTATAGGATTTTAAAAAATATTAGGAAAATTTATTATCTATTTAAAACGTTTTAAATTCTTTAATATATTGGTAACTGTCTTGATTTTTTATCGAAAATTAAAAAAAAATCATTCAAAATGTAGAAACAAAATTCCTTATAATCTTCTAAATTTTCCCAAGCATTTTAAGAAACTTTGTTTATTCTCCTGAAGCCTTTCGAGATTCTTTTAAAGTTCCTAAAGTTTATCTTGCGTTTCTAAAACACTTCTTTGGTTTAAATTTTTTGATTCTCATCAAGTCTACTAAATACTTCCTGAATTCACTTGATTATTTACTTTTTTTAAACTTTCTAATCTCATCAAATTGAAGCATTTCGCTTTAAAATCTTCAACACTCTTCTCTTAAATTTTAGGAAATCGTTTGATGTGTTTAAAAATCTGCTTGAATTTTTTTTAAAGTACATTTTTTAAAATGAAAAATTATTAAAAACTCACATAATTTTTTTCCGCAAAATTAAAAAAAAATACCTCTAAAGTTTTTTAGATGCAGTGAGAATATTTGAATTCTTTTGCAACGTTTTTAAATGTTTAAAAATAATCTTTTCAAATTAATTGTTTGAAATAAAAAATCATTTGAAAGAATCATGTTCCTTAATTTCTCTGAAGTTAAGTGATTTCAAAAAATTACAACATTTTATTTTAAAATATTTTACGTACTTTTTAAACATTTCAGGAAATAATAAAAAATGTTTTGGAATCTTTTTTCAATTTTCTGTTAGAATTCTTTCCAAAACAATTATTTACATTTTTTCCCAAGGAGTTTCTTTCATTATCTTCCATTATCTGAAAGTCCTTCGTTTATCGACTTTTATTATTATATTTTCATTTTACATACATATTTATTATATCTTATCAAAATTTAATATAAAAATCTTGAATTAAATTATTCAGTTTGTGGCTACTACCAGTGGCAGCGTATTTATTTCAAGATCTTGTTGAGATGATGACGCGTTTCGATCACTGGTATTAGCTACAAACTAAATAATTGCATTCATTACCAGTTATGTGTATTTAAATACTACAATTTTTAATGTTTACAGATTTTTAGAAATAATTTAACAAATGTTACGTGTCATTAAAATAAACTTTTTTAAAATCTCATTAAAATTATTCCAAGTTATCTTTTTTAAATTTTCAAAATGTATGCAATTACTTAATATGATGAACTCTTCTGTAGCTTAAATTCGTTTTTAATCTCATCAATTCTACTCAATATTTATTTAATTCATTCGATTATTTAAGTTTTGTAAAAATTTGTAATGTTATCGAATTCAAAAATGTTTATTTTAAAACATTCTACACTCTTTTTCGAAATTTTAGGAAATTGTTTGATGTGTTTAAAAATCTTCTTTAATTTTCTTTTAAAGCACATTTTTCAAAATAAAAAATCATTAAAAATTTTCACACAATAATTAGGAAGATAATTTTTGTTTTCTAATCTTGTCTGGTTTTCTAATCTTTAAAAATTATTCAAATTTTTCCCGATTTTTTTTTATTTTGCAAAATTAAAAAAAAATGGTCTTTAAACTTTTTCAGATACTTTGACAATTTTCGACGTCTCTTTAAATATTTGGAAATGCTTTAAAATAATTTCCTAAATATAATTTTTCGAAATACAAAATTATTTTAATTATTTCTAGGAACCTAAAATAATTTTTTTTTTCATTTTCAGAAATATTAAAAAATTCTTGAAAAATCTTTACAAGTTTTAATTATTTTTGTATCCTTTCAAAATTTCTGAATCTCTTAAACTTACTCAAATTTAAAAGTAGATTATTAAACCAACATATAATTTAAAGAATTTTGTAACAAAATTTCACAAGAAAGCCTAATAAGAATTATGTTCCTTAATTCAAGATGTGAAAAAATTGGCTCATAATCATCTAAATTTTTCCCAGGGATTTTAATAAAACAAGTTTTATCTCTATGAAATCTTTCGGAATTCCTTTAAAGTTTCTAAAGTTTATGTTTGAATTCTTTAAAAATCTAAGTTTCTGACAGAATTTAAGTTCAAAATTCGATTTGAATCTCTTCGATTCTTCTTAATATTTCTTGCATTTACTCGGTTTTGATCTATTTATTATAATCTTACCAAATTGAAACATTTTGCTTTAAAATCTTCTAAAGTCTTCTTTTTAATTTTAGGAAATTCTTTCACGTGTTTAAAAACCTTTTTTAATATTCTCATAAAATATGATTTCACGATTTGTTTTGGTGGCTAACTGGCTATTTGGAGGAGTTTTTAAGTCAACTGAATTTCGCAGGGTGTCAAGAGAATGAAAGTTCAGGCAATTTTACTATGTTCTATAGTTTTAGAAAAAAATAAGGAAATTAATTCATATTAAGCCTTCTTGCGCAATTGTGTTGCATTTTTTTTTAAATTTATTTTGGTTTAAGAAAAGGCCTTTCAAATTTGCGTGAGTTTAACAGATATTCAGGAATTTTAAAACAATTAGAAAATAATTAAAATTGTAAAGATTTTTAACAGAAATTTTTAAGGTTTCACGCAAATGAAAAGAATTCTTTTAAGTTTCTACGAATAATTAATAGAATTTTTTATTTTGAAAAATTAATTTAAAAATATTCCGGTACATTTTAAACTATGTTTAAAATTGTCAATAAAAATCTGAAGATTTTAAGGCAATCTTTTTTATTTTGCTGAATTTCAAAGAAAATCAGGAAAAATTTGAATAGTTTTTAATGATTAGAAGGCTTAGAAAGTCCGACAAGATTTAAAACAGAACTTTTTGAAGATTGGTAGGAAAATGTTTAATGACTTTTTATTTTTAAAAAAACGTACTTTATGAGAATATTAAAAAAGGTTTTTAAACATGCGAAAGGATTTCCTAAAATTTAAAAGAAGACTGTACAAGATTTTAAATCAAAATGTTTCAATTTGGTGATATCGTAATAAATAGATCAAAATTGAAAAATTTTTCAAGAATTTTGTAAGTTTTCACGAAAATGAAAAAAATTATTTTAGGTAACTAGAAATAATTAAAATAATTTTTTATTTTGAAAAATTAATTTTAGGAGATTATTTTAAGGCATTTTAAAACATTAAAAAATCGTCATAAATTGTTAAAGAATCTAAAAAATGTTAAAGGCAATTTTTTTTAATTTTGCAAAATAAAAAAAAATCAGAATAATCAAATAATTTCAAGAAATATTGAGTAGAATTGATGAGATTAAAAAGAATTTAAACTTCAGAACAGTTTTATAAACGTAGCATAAACTGATTTAAAAAATTGAAAAACCTAAACATTCTTGTAAAAGAATAAGAAAGATGTGCCTGGAAATTAAGTACAATTATCAGTTTTTAAATTTAAAATTCGAATTTTTGTTTTGTAAATTACTTTCAGCAAACTTCTTTTCAAACAAAATTTCCGCTTTTAGTCGCAAGAGGTTCAATTATTTCCAATCAGAATAAGTAATTATACAAATTTTGAAAATTCAAAAAAATAAATTGGAATAAGTTGAATGAGATTTAAAAAAAGTTTATTTAAATTACAAATAAAATTTATTAAATTATTTCTTAAAATTTGGAAACATAAAAAATTTTAGTATTTAAATACACTTAACATTTAAGATTTGTATAAAAATAATATTAAAAATTTGTATATTTGATTTTAAAAGGAATAATTAAATTAATTTTTAATTTCAAACAATTAATTTCAAAAGCTTATTTTTAAACATTTCAAAACATTGCAAAAGATTTCAAATATACTCAAACCATCTGAAAAACTTTAAAGGCATTTTGTTTTAATTTTGCAGAATTAAAAAATATCAGGAAAAATTTGAATAATTTTTAAAGATTAGAGTTTAGAACGTCTGACACCGCTTTTCAACGGCTAATAACTAAGACTATTCGACACTAGAAAAAATTGAGACACATATATTTTTATTGCTTAAGATCTCCTCTTTCCGACGGTGCCAATGAA
>NC_046662.1:102082378-102096121 GCF_010883055.1 Belonocnema kinseyi
AAAGATCGATTTTTCGTTTTAGTATTTTCAAAATGGCGTCTTAATGGCAAAATTTTTGTGAAAACATTCATGAATTTTTTTACAATAAACAATGCGCTTTTCAGAAAAATCATCAAGAATAAAAAGTTCTTGTAATCATATGAACAATTTTTGCAAAATTCAAAATTTTGCGGCAGATGGACGATAGATAATCGTGAATCATTTTACTCTTACACGATGCTTAGAACTATGAAAATTTTTTATTGAAAAACTATGCGCTTTTCGAAAAATTTGTCAAGAATAAAAAGTTCTTATAATCAGCCGAGAAATACGCCTGAATTTTTCCGGAGCGTTTTGAGCAAAATTTTGAATTTTGCAAAAATTGTTCATATGCAAAATCCAAAATTTTGCTCAAAATGCTTCGAAAAAATTCAGGCATATTCCTTGGCTGATTATAAGAACTTTTTATTCTTGATGATTTTTCCGAAAAGCGCATCGTTTATTGTAAAAAAATTCATGAATGTTTTCACAAAAATTTTGCCATTAAGACGCCATTTTCAAAATACTAAAACGAAAAATCGATCTTTGAACCATGGATTCTCAAAGTTTAGACATTTATTCCACCTGTTAGTGAGATTTCAGGATAATTACAGACTCGAAAAGCTTTGGAAAATGGTTCACAAAAAAAAAATAGACACGAAAAATCACGTTTTTTTTTTGTTTAAACTGCATTTTGGGATAATAAAAAATTTTTTTGAGAAATTTCATTGGCACCGTCGGAAAGAGGAGATCTTAAGCAATAAAATTATATGTGTCTCAATTTTTTCTAGTGTCGAATAGTCTTAGTTATTGGCCGTTGAAAAGCAGTGTACCGGTAGTGGCGTTTTGGCCGTTTAAGGGTTAATATAACCACTCACGTTTTTTACAAACAGTCACATTAACTATGTGTAAAAAATCATTTTTTATGCGCACCCAATATTCCTTTGGCTGGGACGAAGTGCGAAGTGTTCTAACCAAGGAACATACAGGTGTTCCAACCAAGAAATATTTCATGCGCATAGAAAAACTATATTTACACATAGTTCATGTGAGTATTTGTAAAAACATGAATAGTTATACTAACTTAATAAAATTCCCTACAAGCTGATATTTTTTATTTTAAAAAATATATGTTGATAAAATAATAATAATGCACTGAAAGATACCATAAAATTTTACTGTTGATAGTTCTAAAAAGATTTCCATTATCTAGCCCCAACCGAAGACCGTCCCAAACCCAAGGTCCTCTCTGCTACTTATCAAAATATCTTTTAAGACGTTAAGTTATACATAAACGACTCTATTTTTCGATGACCAACGTTAAACAAATTTTAATTTATTTTCTTACATTATTTGAATATAATAATTTTTATTTGCGATTTTTAGAAATTATTAATTTTTAAAATCTAAATTTTTTACTCTAAAAAATTAAACTCTACATTCTAAACTCTACATAGAATCTACATAGTCACCCCCCCCCCCCTTAAAGTATCCCAAAGTTTGCGCCGCAGTAAACTCCCTTTCCAAATTAAACAAAGTGTGCGCT
Source organism: Belonocnema kinseyi (assembly GCF_010883055.1). Taxonomy (NCBI): domain Eukaryota; kingdom Metazoa; phylum Arthropoda; class Insecta; order Hymenoptera; family Cynipidae; genus Belonocnema; species Belonocnema kinseyi. The sequence continues at coordinate 102,083,943 of NC_046662.1, forward strand.
ATCTACTGATGTTGAAAACTAATTTTTTGGGTTGAATTCAAATGTTTTTGATTAAATATTAAAATCTTTCTTTGTTAGGAAATATCAGCGACTACATTTATCGTGCACGATTCATCTTCATTGGCACGATCAATTCAATGTTCAATGTTTATCATTTTAATGAAAAATTTTCTTTTTTAATTCAAAATGAGCTTTTTATGGAAAATTCGTTTTTCTTTTTGGCTGAAGAATGATCTTTATTAGTTAAAGAATCTTGTTTTTTGGTGAAAAATAATTTTTTTGTTTAAAAGTCAATTATTTCAGTTCAAGAATTATCATTTTAGTTGAAAATTTATCTTTTTGGCTTAGAATTTAAACATTCCAGTCCAAAATGTATCAATTCATCATCCGTTGAACTGATTTTTTTAGGTCAAAATAGAACATTTTGGTTTAAAATTGATCTTTTTTTTTGTCGAAAATTTGAATATTTGATTGACAATATATGTATTTTGTTGAAAAATAGTTTTTTTTTTGCAGAAAATTAATCCTTTCGGTTGAAGATTCAAGTATTCATCCTTCTCGCTAAAACATAAGTACTTGGTTGAAAGTTTAACTCTGTTGTTAAAAATTCACCTTTTTGGAATGAAATTAATGTACTACAGATGATTCATCATTTTAGTTGAAAATTCATCTCTTCGGCTAATTTTTTTGGTGCGTAAAAATAATTATTTTAACTAGAAATCTAAATATTTCTTTTTTGCTTAAACGCTCATCTTTTTTTAGTTCGAAATTAAACTATTTGACTAAGAATTCATAAATTTTATTGCAAAATAGTAATTTTTGGCAGAAAATCAACGTGCTTGACCTACATATGCATTGAATTTTGAGTACTAGAAGACGAAATAAAAGTTTGTTTGAATCATAGTTGATTGTTTCGAAAAATGCAAAATATTTTAATGTCTTCATACTGTATGGAAATTTCAAACCAATTTTATTGTAGTAAAACGATGATTAATGTTAAAATGATAAACGTGTGCGGCGAATAGTACTCCTGGCCTGTTACATTTAGGAATTATGAATTTGTTAATCTCATATGTTTTCCAAAAAATCTTAGTGAGTAAATACAATCCCCCGATGAGAGATTTTTCGAAAAATGGTCTGGTTCTTGTTTTATTGCAATTAATTAAAAATTTGATGCATTTTGTGCGCCTGAGAAGTAGCAAACGGCCACAATATGTGCACCCATGGTGAAAGAAGTTCTAAGCGCTCTTTTCCGACTGAAACTAGTGTGTTATTTTTTCGACGACACTTGAAACATCGTAAAAATCCAGGATCGGGATCAGGATTTGATTCTGTGTCTGTCATGCCTCACTCAACCTTCCTTTTGTTAGAGATAACAGCCGCCTGAGAGAAATTAAGAATGATTAAAATATTAAGGAATTTAATTATATTAATTATACACTTAAAGGTATGCAATTCGCAGTCCTTTATTCAACAATTCCTTCTCCCTAATTTTCAACCGAAAACTCGAAATTCATCATTTTTCTCTCTTTTTTTCTTGAATCTTTGTTTCAAATACAGCTGCTTGCTTCACAATGAATGTGATTTTGCTCAGGATTAATGCACTGTATTGCGTCACACAAAATAGTTATAATTTTAACCAAAGAGATTAATTAATATCAATTGAAGGCATGAAGCTCAAAACATGAATTTTCAACCAAACAGTCCCACATTTTACCAAATAATTGAATATTCAACTAAAAAGATGCTATGTTAACCAAGCCGGCTTGTTTATTACAAAACATACACCTTTTTAAACAAATAGTGGATGTTACTTTACTAAAAAAAGGAATACATTTTCAACCGAAAATGGAACAGTAACATTTTTTGTAAAGATTAATTTTTATTTTTAAAAAATACGAATGTGCACCAAAATATACATTTTTTCAACAAAATTGTGGAAACTATGAAGAAAAAAGGCAAATTCTCTTCAAACGATTTGAATTTTCAACCAGAAAATTATATCATTTTTAAAAAAAGTACATTTTCTACCAAGTAGTTAAATTTTCCAATTAACAGTTTTACTTTCAACTAAATAGTTGAATTTTCTACCAAAACAGTTAAATTATCAACCAAACCTATGAATTTTCAAAAATAAAGTTTACTTGCTACCACACATTTTTATTTCCTACCAATTTAATATATTTTTAAGCCAAAAAGACGAATTTCTACAAAACTGAATGTATTTTAACAGGAGTTCAACATTCAAACAAATAGTTGAAGTTTCAAATAAAAAGATGAATATATTCCTCGAAAAAGAATTTCGTAACCAGATCCATTTTTTAATTAAAAATTAATTACATTATTCATTTTTATGAAAGTAAAAAAAATTACGATTCACCGTGTCGTTCGCAAGCGGTTGACAATTTAATAATGAGAATAAAAAATAATAAAATATCTTGCACGTAACGTTTTGGATTAATTATTCTATAACTCTAATAAATAATATAATAATGATTTAGATATAATCTTAGTTTAAGAACATATGTATTTAAAAGCAATGAACTTTGTTTTAATAAACAGGCTGCTAGACTTCGCCGAGACAAGGCAACGACTTGGACTTTCCGCGATTCCCACATCAATCGCAAATCACAAGATCCGATTTCCCACTTCCTTACGAGGTGTAAAAACTTTCTTCTCAAGCCCTACTGTTTTCAAACTAATCAATCCGCGCTTCTCTATCCCCTCTTCTCTGAAACGGCAAATCCGCAGTGTCATTGCCCCGTTTCGAGATCCGCGTCGAAGTAAAGTATATAAATATCTGTAGTTCACGTGTTCGGATTGATTCGAGTCCCCCATAGCAGAGAAAACACGTCGTGAATGCTTGATTTTTTTTTAAGTGGCCGACTGCGTCTCCTGACTGCTGGTTCTTGACCATTACTGGGTACCAACGACATTGCCTCATCTCGCCGGTGTCCTGGGACCATATATCAATCTAAAAAAAACCAACATTGTTTTATTTTTTTTGCACGCTAATAGGGTTCCCCTCTAACATTAGGTATGACTCATTGTTTAAACATGTAGAACTTTATTCTCTGGCAGGTTACTAACGGTGACGCACATTTTGTGATCTTGACGTGCCTTTCTTCCCAGAAAGTGCTCAACGGGTCCAGCCTCGATTTTTTTAAAATTTACATTGTCTAGATTACTCGAGGAGCCCTTGAGTGAACTTCGAAATTGCCTAGCGTCTCCTCCCAGAGCCCTAAGAGTGATTCGAGGATTTGTCAAGTGTCTCTCTACTATCATTGGGCCTTTTCCTCTGTTTTTCTTTTTGTTGCTTTCGTTTTTTTATGCTGTGTTCCAGCCAAGGTTTTTCATGGACGACGATATCGCTGATACAACCAAAAAGTGCGGGCTTAACCTACGCCGAAGTTTAGCGCAGAAACATACAGCCGCTAAGGAGCCCGAGCCAACGAACCACAGCCTACTTCCCCCAGAAAAGGTGGTCGAACTTCCGGTAGTCAAGGAGCGTGAAGAAAACGCACAATCATCCGATTACGCGTCAGTGTTCCCCAATGAATTAAACCGTCTCCAGTGCGCAATAATCCTAAGGCAATCATCACTCCGATTTTCGCGTGTGGTCCCGCGATTCAGTGTCCCTGGTGTGGTTTCATTTTCAACTGGGCAATCCGTGGTACTTCGACCCAATGAGTGAAAACTGCCCTCCAAAGAAAGGTCCGAATCGACCAAACTTTCGAAAGCGCATCGCATTAAAGCATAAGAGAGCAATTCAGGCTCAGTTAAGCGCCCATCCCGGCGTAATTGTACCCATTCCACCCGCGTATCGCAAGGACTGTAGGCCCCTTCGTGACTACCGTGCGGTGGTCAATAATCAAGAGACTTCGAACATCAGCCGAATTAATTACGAACTTCCCTTCTCGCAGTGTCCCAATAGTAATCCTCTTCCCTCCTCTGTCCTCGATGATTTGGGAATCGAGACCTTCGAGGATTTCGCAAACTACCTCTTTAAAATTAACCCTTCGAATAGATCAGGCGGAAACGTTCCTCCCACGTCCGAGGATAATTTACATTCCACGTCTTCTGTCCGAATCAAGAGTTCAGACGAAACACGAATTCCAAGTACTTCCACACTTTCACCTTTTGACAATTATCATCCCGAACTTCCAGGTTATAACCATACGCTATTAAAAGACAAATGCCCGGTTGATGAGGCCGAGGTCTCCGACTCAGAAGATCTTCTGAGTATCCGCCCCTCACCATTAAAAGAGTCACCTGAAGCGAAAAAGCCCAGGGTTACTCGCGATAAAAAGCTCAGTCCACGCGTGAATCTCGGGCGCTACGTCAACTTAGACTCCCGGAAAGCGACTCCATCCGTTAGATGTTTATTTGATAGATACCAACGAGCACAAGTCTCTCGCCTGAGCCGGAAATATTAGATGTGGCAGAAATAGGGAGGAAGAAGCAAAGAAAGGCGTGAGCCCCACTCAAGGAGTTTCACTGAATGAGACCCTATTCAAGAGTTTCACGTCCGAAGAAAACGGAATGAGACCCATCTACAGAGTTTCATGCTCGATGAAGAGTGGGTGAGACCTGCAGCTTACCGGGGTTTCATGACTTAAATGTTGATTTAAAAAACTTTAACCAATCTGTCCTCTTAAGGGCCACCGATATCTCAGATGAAGGAATATTTCGTGAGTTCGATGAACTATATAGACGTTTCTCCATCACCCTATTTTGTACTCCTCTTTGGCAAAATTAGTTAACTTATTTTAATTTTCATCGACAGATAGATTAAACGTTTTGATCAACAATGTCCATTAAGCTGAGTCCTTTGTGAAAATTGTTTGTATCAAATTTTGGCGCCCAACGTGGGACAGCCTCTTCTAAAGACTGTTGCTGCTTGATAGTGGCACTAATCCGAACGACCCTTGCCGATACCCGATTCCAGTAATGACTTCTCGGACTCCTTGACATTCTCGGACCCTGAAAAATCAAGTCATCCTATCTCCATCCATTTCCGGAAGTGGAAATCAACACCCGATAGCGCCTGACAACCTTACCCCTCGGCGTAGGTCGACTTCAGATATTCTTGTCGATAGCACTCCGCCGCATAATCTGCAACAAACTTGCGTCCCTAATCAGAAACCCATAGTGAAAGAAGAGATACTTCTCTCAAATTCCGAATCTGTTCCTAACATTCAAAATCATATTTGCCTTGAGAAACCAAATCTCGATGCAGAAAATCAAGTTCTAAACCAAGAAGTTGTTGAAAATCGTGGGGTTCTTGTTGCAAACCCAGAACCACATAACGTCACTGAGGATCGTGTTCTTAATCAGGGATCGAACTCACTAGCCGAAAATTGAGTTTCCACCTTGGAACAGGTTTTTAACGAGCAAATGGAAGCACCTAACCATCTTTTGATCGGAAGTCACCGCATTAACAATAACGAAGTTTCCCAAGTTCCTCCAGTTACAAATCCTTACATTGCATATCCTTATTTTGCATGTCCTCAATTTGTAAATCCTCAATTTGCTCAATTTCAATATCCACAAGTTGCACCGCCGCTGCATAATGGCCAGGTTCCTGTCGCTGCAAACCAACAACAACAGTTTCCACAATACGGGTGTAAATTTCCAAGAATGAATGAACCCGACCCAAATGGCTACCCACCAAATCCATTCTCAAACTTAGTGGATATTCTCCGGGGATTGCCCCAGATAACCGGTCCCGTACCTCTAGAATTCCGTGGAACGGACTTTGAAAACCCAGTTCGATTTCTCGAAGAGATGAATGAATATTTTACAACTATTCGAGCCCCTGCAAATCTTCATACTTGCCTGGCTGGTTGATCTTTGCATGGATAGGCTTCTCGATGGTGGGGAATATATAAAAATCTCTCGTTCACATGAGACGCTTTAGAGAATTACTCTTACAGCAGGGATAAAGAACCTGCTGGTGATTTCTTGCAAAATAAAATACAATTGTAACAACGACTGCGACGTAATGAGCCAGAGAATGCGATGGTTTCAGCCTTTTTGGAACTTCTGCGGCCAACTCTGCGACAAGAAATCCGAGCTGCTTCTCCTAGAGCGTTCGCCGATCTCCTTACTCAGGCAATCAATGCAAACCTGAAACAAAAAATACACCCCGGGAAATAAAGGTAGGAGTTAAAAATTTACCTAAATGCGGGCACTGCCTCGAATTCCATTTTAACCGCGATTGTCCTGTGTTAAAGAAAACGATAGTTGAAAAAAGAGAAAAAGACCGAAATTCGAAAAACTGGAGGCGGCCGGCCAGACCGGCCGAAGGACTCAAGCAGCAATAAGTGTGAGAACTTTCGCGAGAATCAGAGAAGCTTACCGCTAGTTCTTGTGCAGTTCAATAATCACGAGATTCAAGCTCTCTTTGATTCTGCGTCAACGGATAATTTCATACATCCTCGTTATTTATCGGTAGAGCAGCTTCGAAATATAAAGGCCTGCTTTGAAGATGCTGACGTAGCCATTGATGACGTAACTATGCGTTTGATGGATGAATTAGTGGCTGAATTCTCTATCGAGGGATGTATCATGAACACAACTTTCTTTGTTAGTTCCGAGTTAAGAGACCCTATTATCTTAGAAGATCTTTGGATTTCAGAACAAGAAGTTATTTATAGTAAACCGCAAGGATGCCTGTACGCTGGAAAAGATCAGCGCCTCACGAACCGACTGATTAATCAACCAATTGCCAGCGTGTGGAACCCAATTGATTTAAGTCAAATGAAGACGGAACTTCCATCAGAAATGGTCGAACAATTTAAGGCGGTTCTGCAACAAACATGTGTAGCGTTCCACAAAGAGGGCAAACTATCTCAAACGCGTTCTTTCAGTCATCAAATTATTTTGACTACCGAAAGACCAATCAGACAACGCCCTTACACATACTCTCAAGAGAAAAGGAAAATCATCGAAGAGGAGATTCAGGAAACGCTTGAATAAGGAGTCATCGAACCGTGCGTTGCTCCGTATTGCTCGCCGATCGTTATTGCAAAAAAGAAAAACGGTGAACTAAGATTATAGGTAGATTTTCGTCGTTTAAATGCAATTACGGAGGATAGCACACAGGCTCATCCCTTGATCCACGGCCAATGGACCCTGACTCTCGGAAGTACACTGCATTCGCATCACCAAACGGGGGAATGTATCGTTATTTAAAAAGGCCTTTTGGCCTAAAAGACGCAACTAATACCTTCCAGACTCTCATGGCTCAAATTGTGCTCCAGGGCTAAATTAACCAATTTTGCATCGTATATCTGGATGACATCATTATTTACTCACAAAATTGGAAAGACCACCTTTTGCACATTAACCTTGTATTGCAGAGACTCGAAATTCACGGACTAACATGTGCTACAGAAAAATGTCCCTTGCGCGAACAGAAGTGCAGTATCTTGGCTATGTAGTTACACGGGAGAGTAACCGGGCTCAAGATACGCACATAAAAGCAATACTAGAAGCTCAAGTCCCAACCAGTAAGAAGGCTCTGTAAAGATTCCTCGGGATATGTGGATGGGTACGCGAATACGTATCACACTGCTGAAGAAGCTTTCAAGAAAATAAAAGAAGCCTTCAGTCGTCCATTAGAGTTCGGAACGCCAGATCCCGACCTCCCCTGCTGTCTTCAAATACACACGAGCGATATCGGAATGAGCGCCGTTTTATTTCAGGTTCGTTCTGATGAAACTAAATCCGTCATTAGCTATTAAAGCGCTAAGTTTTCACCAACTGAGAGGCGCAATGAAAAATCCGAAAAGAATTGTCTCGCCATTATCTGGGGAATAAAAAAATATAAACCATTTCTTAATCGTAAGTTCACGTTACTTATAGAAAATCGATCTCTTGACTAGTTACCCCGATATAAAGGTACGAGCACCAAATTGGAAAAAGGGGTCTGTTTATTGGGCAACTACAGTTTCGTACATAAATATTGCCCTCCTTCTCAATCTGTACTGCTCGATGCGCTGGAATTGAGGCCGGAGGGAACAAGTGTTTTGGAAGTATCCAACGACGATGAGCAGTTACTTCCGTCTCGTTTTGAATTGGGTCCCAACGATTCTGGTATCTATCTAGCTACCATCAGGGTACCGAATTTCTACGTGAAAATATTACGTTTCTAATAAGAAGACAAGAAGATACACCAACTTGCAACTCAATGGGAAACCATCTCCGAGAAGACAAATCGCTCACCATAGAAAGATAGTTTCTTCCAGCTTTATAAGGTAGATTCTTCTGGTCTCTGCAAACGTTGCGAGACCCGGTGGTCCATTGTGGTACCGGAGAACTGTTACGAATGAGTTCCTCAAGAGTACCATGACAGTGGTGTCTCGGGTCTGATGGGTCCCTACCCGTCGATCTAACCGAGTCTGAGATATTCCGTCGTTATGGGTACCCTCGGACCGTGCTTACGGACAATGGTATTCAATTTACGGGAAAGATTTGGGAGAACGCCTGCACTCGTTGGTGTGCCGAGCACTGGACGACACCCATCTACCATCCGCAAGCTAACCCGACGGAGCGCAGAAATCAAGTGCCAAAAAAAATATGCGTTTACGTCTTCACGTTCAGGCTCATCGAAACTGGGACCAGGACATTCCTGAGATCCTGTTTAATCTTCTAAATCGCAGAAATTCTGCCACAGGGAAAACAACGAGTAAGTGCTTTTCGGTATTTCATTGAAAAGACCCGGAGAATGTTCTTTTCCAGTGCCCCCTGTGATTACACCTAAAGTTCAGACTGAGGAAATTGAGAAGGAAGTGCGGAGCCACCAAGCCCGCTACATCGGAAGAAAATATCATCCCCAGCCTAAGAACCGTCCACGTTATCAAGTGGGTTATAAGGTCCGCGTTAGAACACACTTCCTGTCTTGTACAGATAGGTAACCGTTCTGCAAAAATCCATGGAACACTGCTGCTTTCATTTTATCCGCGTAAAATACGCCTTACTCCCTCCTTTGGGCCGCACGTGGTCAGAAGCGTCCAGAAGGAGGCCACCAAACAACACTCGTCACAACATATGGAAGAACGCGACGTCGTTCAGGAGACAGGCGATCTCATCGCTAACACGCTTCCCAATGCGTCGTTGGTTAATTCACGGGAACCTACCAACCCGAAATCTCTCAATACAGACACTGCCGAGCCACGTATAGCTCAAGGGCGAGCAAGTCAATGCCTTCAGAACGTGGGATTTTTCGGCCCCTACGACTCTTCCATCTGGGAGCGACACATTCAAACGTAGCGTGTCCGTGAGTCGGCTCTGCTACATGTTGCGTAGGCCAGCCTCCTGTAGAGCTGAAAATGCACGGCCCAAGCCCCCTCCGATTTCACGGTTCGTTTTCAGTGGCTAACTGGCTATTTGGAGGAGTTTTTAAGTAAACTGAATTTCACAGGGTGTCAAGAGAATTAAAGTTCAGGCAATTTTGCTATGTTCTATAATTTTAGAAAAAGAGAAGGAAATGAATTCTTATCAAGCCTTCTTGCGCAATTTTGTTGTACATTTTTTCTTGAATTTATTTTGTTTTAAAAAATGCGCTTTCAAATTTGCGTGAGTTTAAGAGATATTCAGAAATTTTGAAACGATTAGAAAATAATTAAAATTTGTAATGATTTTTTAAAGAATTTTTTAAGGTTTCATGAAAATGAATAATATTCTTTTAGGTTTCTACGAATAATTAATATAATTTTTTATTTTGAAAAATTGATTTCAAAAATTCCAGCACCTTTTAAGCTTTGTTTAAAATCATCAATGAAGAATCTGAAGATTTTAAGTAATCTTTTTCATTTTGCCGAATTTCAAAGAAAATCAGGACAAATTTAAATAGTTTTTAATGATTAGAAGGCTTAGAAGGCCTGACAAGATTCAAAACAGAACTTTTCCAGGATTGGTAGGAAAATTTGTAATGACTTTTTTTTTAAAAAACGTACTTTATGAGAATATTAAAATAGGATTTTAAACATGTGAAAGGACTTCCTAAAATTTAAAAGAGTACTGTAGAAGATTTAAAAGCAAAATGTTTCAATTTGGTAAGATTATAATAAATAGATGAAAATCGAATAAATGCAAGAAATATTAAGAAGAACTGAAGAGATTCACATCGAGTTTTAAACTTAAATTCTGTTAGAAAATTAGATTTTTAAAGAATTCAAACATAAACTTTAGAAACTTTACAGGAATTCCGAAAGATTTCAAGGAGGTAAAACTGTTTTTCTTATAATTTCTGGGAAAAATTTAAAAGATCATGAGTCAATTTTTTCACATCTTGAATTAAGGAAAATAATTCTTATTAGGCCTTCTTGTGCAATTTTGTTACACAATTTTTAAAATTATATGTTGCTTTAAAAATCTACTTTCAAATCTGAGAAAGCTTAAGAGATATTCAGAAATTTTAAAGGATTCAAATAAGATTAAAACTTGTAAAGATTTTTGAAGAATTTTGTAAGTTTTCGCGAAAAGAAAAAAAATTATTTTAGGTTCCTAGAAATAGTTGAAATAATTTTCTATTTCGAAAAATTAATTTTAGGAGATTATTTTAAAGCATTTCAAAACATTCGAAAATACGTCAAAAATGGTCAAAGTATCTGAAAAATTTTAAAGGCAATGTTTTTTTTAATTTTGCAAAATAAAAAAAAATCAGGAAAAATCAGAATAATTTTTGAAGATTAGGAGACCAGGCAATATTAGAAAAAAAAGAATTATTTTCCTAAGTAACGTGTGAACCGTAGGATAAACTGATTTAAACAACTGAAAAACCTAAAAATTCTTGTAGAAGAATAAGAAAGATGCGCTTGGAAAGTAAGTACAATTATCAGTTATTAAAATTAAAACTCGAATTATTGTTTTGTAAATTACTTTCAGCAAATTTCTTCTCAAGCGAAATTCCCGCTTTTAATCGCAAGAGGTTAAATTATTTCCAATCAGAATAAGTAATAATATAAATTTTGAAAATTCAAAAAAGATAACTTGGAATAAGTTGATTTAGATTTAAAAAAAGTTTATTTGAATTACAAATAAAATTTGTTAAATTATTTCTCAAAATTTGCAAACATTAAAAATTTTAGTATTTAAATACACTTAACATTTAAGATTTGTATATTAAATTTTGATAAGATATAATAGATATGTATGTAAAATGAAAAAATAATAATAAAAGTCGATAAACGAAGGACTTTCAGATAATGAAAGATAATGGAAGAAACTCCTTGTGAAGAAATGTAAATAATTGTTTTGGAATGAATTATAAGAGAAAATAGAAAAAAGATTACAAAACGTTTTTTATGATTTTTTATGTTTTAGAAGATTAGAAGATCGTCAGGAAATTTTTTTCTACATTTTGAATGTTTTTTTAAATTCTTGATAAAAATCGAGAAAGTTACCAATATCTTGAAGAATTCAAAACGTTTAAAATAAATGAGAAATGAAATGAAAAATGTGAATGAATATGATACACAATGATTTTTATTGAAAAAATTCCTGTAAATAGTTGGTGTTTTTAAAATTTTACGATATTTGTGTACCATGTTTGACATTAGGGAATGGATTTCAGGAATAAAATTATAAAAATATCTCCATTAGTTAGTAAAATACTATAAAGAATCACTTTTCAAATTATAGTAGAAATTGAATAAATAGATATTTCTCTTATCGTTTTTCAGCATCTGATTTTTCACTAAACGTAAAGCAAATTAAATGACTTTTAAAAAATAAAAATATGAAAGTTCAGAACTTCATGCAGTTTTCTGTTCAGAAAATCACACACATTTTTCAATAAAATTCCTTTCCACACCACATTTTGCATTTTTGTCAAATCTTTGGTCTTGTGAATAAGGTCAAGTTAATAACTTTTTGGCTATTTCTCTTTAAATCCTCAAAATTGTGATTATAGCCTAAAATAGCATGAAAAGAGATGTATAAAAAAAGAACCTAGAGGACTTTAAATTTTTTGTTTTATTGGATTTAAAAAAATATTAGAAAAATTTGAGTCTTTTTAAAAGATGTTTAAGTCCACATCTTCTGAGTTTACGTGTTTTTATAACCAATTGAAAAAAAAAATTTTTCGTTAAGAAAAATGGAAAAAAAAACGAGTTCAGAGCGGTAATCAAACATTTTCATTTAAAGGGTTTAACTCCATATGAGATAAAAAA
>NC_046662.1:102096221-102115726 GCF_010883055.1 Belonocnema kinseyi
ATAGAGCTCCAAGGAGATTATGTTGAAAAATAAAAAAAAATTTACCCAAAAAAAATTGTTTTTATACTTCATTCTAAGGACTTATTGAACTACCCTTGTATTTGATACATTTTGAGAAATTTTGCAAGTTTTTAAATAGTTCTAACGACGCATCGACGTATCATCGCTAGAGCGGCTTATTGCGAAGAGGAAAATGTAACTGACTGTATGTAATGTTTATCTAAAAAAAATGAATTTTAAACAAGAATAATTTGCCAACAAAGAAGATAAATTTATAACTAGAAAGACAATTTTTCAAGAAATAAAAGTGTCAACAAAATTGTTCAATTTTCATCTATAGAAAAGAATTTTAAACTATAAGAATAATTATTCGATCAAAAATGGACTAGTCAAATTTTCATATAAAAAATGGACTTTTCAACGAATGAAATTAATTTTCCACAAAAATGATTATGTTTCAACGAAAAATTAAATAGATAAATTTTCAGTTGAAAAATAATTATCAGCCACAAAAAATCAAAGTTTCAACAAAATATTTAAATTTCCCAGCAAAAAATTAAATTTGCAAACAAATAATTTAATTTTCAAACCAAGACCTTTCTACCCAAAACAGAAATTAAAAATTTTCAAAATCAATTTTAAAATAACAAAAATTTTTTTAAGCAAAAGAGATAAATTTTCAACGAAAAACGGTTACAATAACAGTTTGAAAAATAAATTTACAACCAACAATTTTTTAGCAAACTAGTTTCATTTCCAAAAAAAGAGATTTACTTTCAATCATTTTATACCAAAAGAAAAGAATTTTCGCCAAAAAATGCATTTTCATCCAAAGAAATGTATTTTTGGTTGAAATAGATGAATTCTTAAATAAGAAGAATAATTTTCTACCAAAAAAGAAGAGTTTTTGACTGAGAAAGGTCAATTTTCTACAAAAAAAATGCTAACAAAAATTATACAGTTAAATTTTTAGTATAAGAAAATGTGTTTTCAACAACAAAAGAATCGAATTTTCAACAAAACAGTTAAATTATCAACCAAAATTGTTATTTCAAACAAATTTAATTTTGAAATAGTTTAGTTTTTCTTTGGAAGAAATTAATTTTCAACTGAAAAATGTTAAATAAATAAAAGAAAAAAAACCACACACACAATCAAATTTACAACAGAATGGTTCAATTTTTAAGCATATAGTTGGATTTACACTAAAAAAATTATTTTTCAACGAAAAATGGAATGGAATGAATTCTGAGAGAAAATTAAAAAAAAGATCACAATTTTTTAAAATTATTTCTAAATTTACCATATTATATAATTTAAAAAAAAGGAATTTAATTTTTATTAAGCCTTCTTGCGCAATTTTGTTGCACCATTTTTTGTTATGTTTATGTTGGTTTGAAAAATTTTCTTTCAAATTTTAGTAAGTTTACGAGATATTCAGAAATTTTGAAATGCTTAAAAAATAATCAAAACTTGCAAAAAAATCAGGAAAAATTTAAATAATTTTTGAAGATTAGAAGATTAGAAGGTTGTCTGAAAATATTAGAAAAAAAGAATTTTTTTCTAATAATATGAAAAATTTTAATAATTTTTATTTTTCTTAAAATTCCTGTGAAAAATTTGGAAGATTATATAAGTCAAGTTTTTTACATCTTGAATGCTTTTTTAAATTTTAAGGAAAAGTAAGACAGTTAAAAATACTTTTTTGGAATTTATTTTGTTTTAAACGTATTAGAAATATTTAAAAATTTGAAAAAATTTCTCAAAATTTATCCAAATTTATCAAATATTCGTTGATATTTTCCAAACTTCTAAATGTCCGAAACATCTTTTAAAAATACTCCAATTTTTCTAACATTTTTTTAATCCAATAAAAAAATTTTAAAGTCCGCTAGGTTTTTTTATACATCTCTCTACATTCTAGCTTAGGCTATAATCACAATTTTGGTGATCTTAAGAGAAAAAGGCAAAAAGTTATTAACTTGGCCTTATTTGTTTTCTCAATATATATAAAAATTTCACAAAACCTCTAATGTCTTAAAATACTTATGTCAATATTACAAAATTTAGCTTTTACAATTTTATTTGAATTGTAAATAATTATGAAATAAATTTAACAACAGGATTAAAAAAAATATTGAAATTGAAATAGTTGGTGTTTTTTAAATTTTACGATATTTGTGTACCATGTTTGACCTTAGGGAATAGATTTCAGGAATAAAATTATAAAAATATCTCCATTAGAACACAAAAAGAAAACATTTGTTTTAAATATTCAATTGAGATATTTTTGGAGAAATTTGGTTTAAATTATGGAGATTAATTATGGAGGACATTATGGATTAATGGAGATATTTTTGTAATTTTATTCCTGAAATCTATTCCCTATGGTCAAACATGGTACAAAAATATCGTAAAATTTAAAAAAATACCAACTATTTCAATTTTAATATTTTTTTAAATCCTGTTGTTAAACAGGAACATTTCTTATCTATTTAAAACGTTTTAAATTCTTCAAGATCTTGGTAACTCTCTCGAGTTTTCATCAAAAATTAAAAAAAAACATTCAGAACGTAGAAAAAAATTTCCTTATAATCTTCTAACTTTTGCCAAACATCTTAAAAACTTTGTTTATTCTCCTGAAACCTTTCGAATATCTTTTAAAGTTCCTAAAGTTTATCTTGCGATTCTAAAATACTTCTAAAGTTTAAACTTTTTAAATCTCGTCAATTCTACTAAATACTTCCTGAATTCACTCGATTATTTACTTTTTTTGAAAACTTTTTAATCTTATCAAATTGAAGCATTTTTCTTTAAAATTTTCTACACTCTTCTTTTAAATTTTAGGATATCGTTTCATGTCTTTAAAAATCTGCTTGAATTTTTTTAAAGTACATTTTTTTAATAACAATTATTAAATTTTTCACACGATTATTAGAAAAATAATTCTGTTTTTTTAATCTTGTCAGACGTTCTAATCTCTAATCTTTAAAAATGATTCAAGTTTTTCCTGATATTTTTTAATTCTGCAAAATTAAAACAAAATGCATTTCAAGTTTTTCAGATGGTTTGAGTATATTTGAAATCTTTTTTGAAATCTTTTGCAATGTTTTGAATGGTTTAAAAATAATCTTTTGAAATTAATTGTTTAAAATTAAAAATTATGTTAATTATTCCTTTTAAAATCTTTACAAATTTTAATTATTTTCGAATCGTTTCAAAATTTTAGAATATCTCTTAAACTTACTCAAATTTAAAAGAATTATGTTCCTCAATTTTTATAAAGTTATGTAATATGGAAAAATTATAAAATTTTTCTTCAAAATATTTCACCTATTTTTTAAACATTTTAGAAAATCATAAAAAAATGTTTTGTAATCTTTTTTCTATTTTCTCATAGAATTCATTCCAAAACAATTATTTACATTTCTTCACAAGGAGTTTCTTCCATTATCTTTCATTATCTGAAAGTCCTTCGTTTATGGACTTTTATTATTATTATTTCATTTTACATACATATCTATTATATCTTATCAAAATTTAGTATATAAATCCTAAATGTTAAGTGTATTTAAATACTAAAATTTTTAATGTTTCCAAATTTTAAGAAATAATTTAACAAATTTTATTTGTAATTCAAATAAAATTTTTTTAAATCTCATTCAACTTATTCCAAGTTATCTTTTTTGAATTTTCAAAATTTATATAATTACTTATTCTGATTGGAAATAATTGAACCTCTTGCAATTAAAAGCGGGAATTTTTCTTGAGAAGAAATTTGTTGAAAGTAATTTACAAAACAAGAATTCGAATTTCAATTTTAAATTAAAATTATTTCTTGAAAAAAGATCCTACTCCATCTTCACTCCATTGGGAATCGAACCACAAAACTTCTGATTTCCGGTCAGGTGCTTTTCCAATTAAGCTATTCGAGGGATCAGAATAAGAACTCTTAATTCAAGAACATAACGCTAATTTTTAGCTAGGTGTTAATGGTACAAGTAATTATTAAAAATTAAAAAATTTTTTTTTTAATTTATCTGCTATATCATCAGAGATTGTACCTTACCGACATTAGATCGACCCTCCAAACCATGAAGGCAGAAAATTCACACAATATCGATCAAGTTAAGAATCTTCAATAACAGAAAATGCTTAACGTCTTAATAAGACTAGATGTAAAATAATATGTTTAAATTAAAATTATTTCTTGAAAAAAGATCCTACTCCATCTTCACTCCATTGGGAATCGAACCACAAAACTTCTGATTTCCGGTCAGGTGCTTTTCCAATTAAGCTATTAGAGGGATCAGAATAAGAACTCTTAATTCAAGAACATAACGCTAATTTTTAGCTAGGTGTTAATGGTACAAGTAATTATTTAAAATTAAAAAAAAAATTATTAATTTATCTGCCATATCATCAGAGATTGTACCTTACCGACAGTAGATCCACCCTCCAAACCATGAAGGCAGAAGATTCACACAATATCGATCAAGTTAAGAATCTTCAATAACAGAAAATGCTTAACGTCTTAATAAGACTAGATGTAAAATAATATGTTTAAATTAAAATTATTTCTTGAAAAAAGATCCTACTGCATCTTCACTCCATTGGGAATCGAACCACAAAACTTCTCATTTCCGGTCAGGTGCTTTTCCAATTAAGCTATTAGAGGGATCAGAATTAGAACTCTTAATTCAAGAACATAACTGATAAAAAACTGATTAATTAAAAATTAAATTAAATTAAATTAATTAAATTAATTAAAAACTGATAATTGTAATTAATTTACAGGCGCATCTTTCTTATTCTTCTAGAAGAATGTTTAGGTTTTTCAGTTTTTTAAATCAGTTTATCCTACGTTTCTAAAACTGTTCTGAAGTTTAAATTCTTTTTGATCTCTTCAATTCTGCTTAATATTTCTTGAAATGATTTGATTATTATGATTTTTTTTATTTTGCAAAATTAAAAAAAATTGCTTTTAACATTTTTTAGATTCTTTAACAATTTATGACGATTTTTTAATGTTTTAAAATGCCTTAAAATAATCTCCTAAAATTAATTTTCAAAATAAAAAATTATTTTAATTATTTCTAGGTACCTAAAATAATTTTTTTCATTTTCGTGAAAACTTACAAAATTCTTGAAAAATTTTTCGATTTTGATCTATTTATTACGATCTTGCCAAATTGAAAAATTTGCTTTAAAATCGTCTACAGCCTTCTTTTAAATTTTAGGAAATCCTTTCGCATGTTTAAAAACCTTTTTTAATATCCTCATAAAGTACGTTTTTAAAAAATAAAAAGTCATTAAACATTTTCCGGCCAATCTTGAAAAAGTTCTGTTTTTAATCTTGTCGGACCTTCTAAGCCTTCTAATCATTAAAAACTATTCAAAGTTTCCCTGATTTTCTTTGAAATTCGGCAAAATGAAACAGATTGCCTTAAAATCTTTAGATTTTTTATTAACAATTTTAAGCATAGTTTAAAATGTACTGAAATATTTTTAAATTAATTTTTTAAAATAAAAAATTATATTTATTATTCGTAGAAACTTAAAAGAATTCTTTTCATTTGCGTGAAACCTTGAAAATTTCTTTTAAAAATCTTTACAAATTTTAATTATTTTCTAATCGTTTCAAAATTCCTGAATATCTGTTAAACTTACGAAAATTTGAAAGGGCTTTTCTTAAACCAATTAAATTTTAAGAAAAGTGCAACAAAATTGCGCAAGAACGCTTAATATGAATTAACTCCCTTATTTTTTTCTAAAATTATAGAACATAGTAAAATTGCCTGAAATTTCATTCTCTTGACACCCTGCGAAATTCAGTTGACTTAAAAACTTCTCCAAATAGCCAGTTAGCCACCGAAAACAAATCGTGAAATCGGGAATCGGGTGGGGGGGGGGGCTCACGGTCGGACTCGTGCTCGTGCATTTTCAACTCTACAGGAGGCTGGCCTACGCAACATGTAGCAGAGCCGACTCACCGACATGCTACGTTTGAATTTGTCGCTCCCAGGTGGGAGAGTGGCGGTGGCCGAAAAACCCACGTTCTGGAGACACTGGAGCAAGTCCCTCAGACGAGGAACCACTCGGTATTGGAGGATTGAATACTACAACTAGAAGGAAGCCCGGACGACCGCGAGGGCGCATTAAGAGCCCAACACGACTCCAGGACCTTCAACCTCGCTATAATCTTCGACCCTGTAAGTAAGAGACCATACGGTAAGAAAAAGCAATACCAGTTAATAGCATGTAAAAACCTTTTTAGTCTATATACGAATTAAAAATGAGACGGGCACCTACGCTAGACCTAGAAAAATGGGCATAAAATGTAAATTAAGACATTTTAAGTATCTCTCATAGTTTAAGTACACGCTAAAACATGCAGATTCATAATAATAATTATTTTTTTTAAATTTGTCATGATCGAAGTTAAGTTGATTGTAAGACTATTAGTAGTATATCACTCATATATTTTTGTAATAGTTAATCCAAAACATCCCGGCAAGACCCGGTGGAAATTGTCGTCCACACACGGTTGATAATTTAATAATAATAATAAAAAATAATCAATTATCTTACACGTGACGTTTTGGATTAATTATTCTATAACTCTAATAAATAATATAATAATGATTTAGATTTAATCTTAGTTTAAGAACATATGTATTTAAAAGCAATGAACTTTGTTTTAATAAACAGGCTGGTAGACTTCGGCGAGACAAGGCAACGACTTGGACTTTCCGCGGTTCCTACATCAATCGCGAATCCCAAGATCCGATTTCCCTAATCCTCACAAGTTGTAGAAACTTGCTTTTCAAGTCCTACTATTTTCAAACTAATCAATCCGCGCTTCTCTATCCCCTCTTCTCTGAAACGGCGAATCCGCGGTGTCATTGCCCCGTTTCGAGATCCGCGTCGTAGTGAAGTATATAAATATGTGTAGTTCGCGTACTCGGATTGGATTAGATGAATTGATTAGAGATGAGAGATTCACTGGTATCATTGATCAGGTATTGAGAGATTCGGAGTTACCTGCACATAACTTTTTACCTGCACATAACTGTTTTACCAAATCCTGTCGAACGAAGAGACGAAGGAGTGTGGCTCGCTTCTCATCGAGCTACAGGGCGAAAGGTGTGTGGCTCGCCGCCCTGTGCCTATCTACACTACTAAAATAAAGGGGAAACAGAATCTTAAAATGAGGTCTTGGGACCAGAACAGCAGTGAAAAGTTTAAGCCCTATGACAGAGCAGAAAGTGCTAAAACAGTGCCATTTAAAACAAACAACAGATTCCTGGTCCTCCAAAATGACTCACCAATGGATGATGAAGAATTAAGTGAGAAAAGTAAAGTCATGAACAAAGAGGATTATAACACCAACGACACCAATATCAACACCGAACCTCAAAAAGGAGAGAACAACAAAAACAAGGATGCCTCCCACAAAATGCCTCCCACAATATTGGAAAGGTAAATAGATGACTACGCCCTACTCCTCAACTTTATGCATGAAGTTACGGACGGAGATCCTGAAATCAAGAAAAATTATAACTCCACCAAGATAACGATTTACACCGACCTACGAAATGACTATGACAGCATTCAAAAACTGTTCAAGGAAAGAGAGATACCTTTCTACACATACTCGGAAAAATAGAATAAACCACAGAAACTCGTTATCCACGGATTAGGATATCTAGCTGAAACGGACATTAAGGACGATCTAGAATGACAAGTATTGCAAGTAGATAATGTATACAGACTCAAGAAAAAATTGAATAAACAGGATGAAACTTCAGCTACTACTTCAACCTCAAATTTTGACAACCCTGATTATATGGTAGTCCTGAATAAAGAGGCAAAAGCTCAAGATGCCTTCAAAATCCGGGCTATTTGCTACATGAGAATCAGGTGGGAAAAATATCGCAACACGAGAAAGGTCAAACAGTGCAGAAGGTGCCAAAAACTCGGACATGGAACAGAAAATTGCCATTAAGCACCTCGGTGTGTGAAATGTCCTAACAATCATCTCACGGAAAATTGCCCAAAAACGCGTGATCAAAAACCAATTTGTGTCAACTGCAATGGAGAGCCTCCCGCAAACTACAGTGGATGTGAAGCCTACAAGAAACACCTAAGAAAATTGGAGCAACTTAAAACTCTAAGAAAACCTCAATTCCAGAATACAAGAACTTACTCCAATAACAATCCAGAGCAAAACTTCTCATCACTACCGAGAGGAAGAGGACTGCAGAATCAACCGGCAGCACCTCCAGTCACAGCAACTAGCCAACCTGCATCAGCGTGGGGAGTTAAAAAACCTTTCTCGAGAAGCAGAAATGAAGTAGAGATCCTAAGCAGAAACAAGGAATCTCCAGACATACAAGACGTCCTGGCCGTCTTCCAAGAAATCAACCAACTCTGTGATGTACGTAAGCTCTTCAAACTAGCAATCAGGTTTAAAGAAAAATTACTATCATGTAAAAATAATTTCCAAAGATTACAAGCTATCAGTGAACTTGCTGCTGAACTTGATGGATAGTTCCCCAAATAGGAAAAACCTTAAAATAGTACACTGGAATGCCAGTGGCTTTGAAAGCAAAAAGCTTGAAATACCCATGTTTCTCGATAACTATGATGTCGACATATTCATAGTTGGGGAACCATGGTTTAACAATAAATCTAATACCAGGTTTCCGGGGTATAAATGCTTTAGAAAAGATAGACCTAGCAAGAGATCAGCAGGGGGAGTAGCCTTGTTTGTCAAAAATCAAATTCCTTGCATTGAGTATAAACTAGAGAACATTAAATCATTTGAAGCGCATGCCATTCAACTGGAAAATAAAATACATATTGCAGCAATATATGCCCAACCTAAGACTACTATCTGTACAAGAGAACTAAACTACATTCTTAATCTAAGCAGTAAAGTCACTCTAGCTGGTGAGTTTAATGCCAAGCATGTTTCCTGGAACTGTTATAGTAATTACAAAAATGGTAGCATAATATATAACTTTATTAATGAACATCCATATTCTCTAGAGTACCCAGACAATTTTACTTTGCACCCATGTAACACAAAAGCCCGACCAAGTATAGTAGATTTAGTAATCATTAAAAATATAACAAACCTCCAAACAGTTGATGCCCTAGATGAACTAACTTCTGATCACAAACCTGTATTAATTCTACTCAGTGATGAGCTCTCAATACAACTGCAGCAATTGATAAAAGTGCAGATGAACTTGTTAAAATAATAAATAAAGTCATAGATGAGACAATCCCTAACCAGTCACTTCTTGCATTAAGAACTGCTCTCCCTAAAAATATACTTAATCAAACCAAGAACAGGAATGCTCTAAGAAGAATTGTCCAAAATATCCATATCTTAAACCTATTATGATCCAGGCAAATAGGGAAATTAAAGAGAAACTACAAGAATTCAAGAATAAAAATTGGGGTGATAAACTTTCCTCACTCAGCACTAGGGATAATACACCCTGGAAAATGGCAAAATCACTGAAAGGACTAAAAAAACAGCACATTCCTCCTCTTAAACCATTAGATAAAGTTTTATTCAATAATAAAGACAAAGCCGAAACAATTGCCAGTAACTTTGAAAGAGTTCACTATTTAACGGCTAATTTTGGGGAACCTGAAAATGATACTATAATTGACGTTCAATATAACATTGTTATGCAGACTGATTTGATCCTTGAAGAAATTAAACTAGCTACCCCAAAAGAAATTAAAAAAGCTATTTGTAAGACAAAAGCCAAAAAGCCCCTGGTCTGGATGGCATACAAAATATTATACTCAAATATCTGCCCAAAAAAGCCTTAGTACAAATTACGAATATATTCAATGCATGCCTGAAACAAGGTTACTTCTCAGCTGAGTGGAAAAGAGCAAAAATTTTACCGATATATAAGCCGGGGAAGGATAAAACCTCTCCCCAAAGTTACAGACCTATAAGTCTCCTTGATACCTTAAGTAACATTTTTGAGCCCGTAATCTTAAGTAGACTAAATGATCATGGAAAAGTCAACAAGCAACTTACCCCAGAGCAATTTGGTTTTAAACCAGGGCACTGGACGGTTCAGCAGCTGGCTAGAATGACTAATTATATTAGCACTAACTTTAATATTAAACATAACACAGCTGCCCTCTTTCTTGATATGGAGAAAGCGTTCGACACCGTCTAGCATAAAGGCCTCATTGTCATACTGAAAGACTATAACCTACCGCAATATTTGATTCAGATAATAAGCAATTGCCTCTGTGATAGGTCCTTCGTGGTACAAATTAATAATAAGTTATCGACTGAGAAAACTGTAGTAGCAGGCGCCCCCCAAGGATCAGTATTAGGGCCAGTATTATTCTTGTATTATATTAATGACATACCTAAGTCTGATATTTGCTGATGACACAGCTGTATATACTGCTTCTCGAAGTAAAAAAATTGCAATAATAAAACTACAAAAGCATGTGGAAAAGCTAGAAAAATATTTTGCGAAATGGAAACTCAAGATAAACACTGATAAAACAGAACTTGTGATATTCTCCCATAATGACGGAGATAAGATATTCCCAGATCTTAAATTTTATAATGAAACTATTGTACCTAAAAAATATGCCAAATATCTAGGTATAATTCTGGACTCGAAATTTAGCTTCATCAAGCATATTAGAATAGCAAGAAATAAGACAGCTGCAGTAATAGGGTCACTCTACTCTCTATTATTAAGTAAGAGCAAAATGAGTATTTATAATAAACTGATAGTATACAAAATGTTCATCAGACCAATCATGTTATATGCGGCTCCAATCTCGGGTGGCACTTACAAAACGAATATTGAGCATCTCCAAAAAATGCAAAACAAATGCCTAAGAATGTCTATAAATGCCAAAAGGGAGACTAGAATCATTGAGCTTCACTCAAATCTCAAATTCACTACAATCAAACACGAAATTTACAAACTAAGTAAAGCCTTTATGAAAATCATCTCTCTAACCTTGAAATACTGAAAGATACGTCCAAGCTATGTTATGAGGATGCACCTTTCAGGATTAAATATAAATTACCGCAGCATTTGTTGCAAAAATCAAATCAAACCTTTCAAAATAACATACTACTCGCAGCTCAATAGTCTCAGCTAAAGTATTCCCTCCGTATATAGTCTAGGATAAGTTAGTTTAAGGAGTATTATATTTTTAAGCTACAAAACTAAATAGGTTTTTTATATATTTTTCCTAAGTATAAGAATCACAAATGTAAAAACTCGCAACTCAATAATAAATACAAACAGGACACATCAATTAATTTAGGGTAAAGTCGTGCAAGATATGAACCAAAAACTATGTATCAAGAACTAATGTAATATAAATATGAACAATAAAGAAATTTTGAACTGAACTTGAACTTGTATTCAGATTGATCCGAGTCCCTCATATCAGAGAGAACACGTCGTGAATGCTTGGATTTTTTTAAAGTGGCCGACTGCGTCTCCTGACTGCTGGTTCTTGAACATTACTGGATACCAACGACATTGCCTCATTTCGCCGGTGTCCTGGGACACCGAAATTAAGAAATATTGTAATTAAGAAATATTGCTATTTAAAAATGGAATAATTTCTTCATTTTTGAATTGTTTCAATTTTAGAATTCTGAAGTTTTACGGTAAGCATTAAATTATAAGAACTTTTCCTATTTATCACTTTGAACTTTTCAATTAACATTGAAATTGCGGAATTTCTTATAGTACAATTGACATTCTAAACATTCTTAATTTCTGAATTTTTCAATATTTTCCATTTAACCGTACTTTTTATTTCAAACATTCTTTCAGAATAATTCCATTTTCACGGATTACAATTAAGGCCGTTTTCTTCATTTTGACTGCGGAGAATGAAGCTGTATTTATTTGGATTTTTCCAAAATTTGTGTAATACATGTATAACTTACATAGCAATTTTTTTAATTTAATACCAATTTAAATTTCTATAATTGGAAATTTAACTACTTGTTAGAAAATTAACTTTTTTCTTTAAAGAATATAATTTTCTGGTTGAAAAGTCAACCCTTTTGAAGATAATTAGCCATTTTTCTTCATGGTTTTCACAATTTTGTTGAAAAAGTACATATGTTGGTGTTCATACGTATTTTCTTTAAATTAAAATTAATCTTCTTTACAAACAATTTTACCAGTTGGTTAACATATAATCTTTTTGATTGAATATTAAACTATTTGGTTAAATCTGGGACTGTTTTGTTAAAAATTCATATTTTGAGCAATAACACATTCATTGTGAAGCAAGCAGCTGTATTTGAAACAAAGATTCAAGAAAAAATAGAGACAAATGATGAATTTCGAATTTTCGGCTGAAAATTATGGAAAAGGAATTGCTGGAGAAAAGGCTGTGAATTGCATACCCTTTCAGTGTAATCTTGAAAATGGAATAACTTGCAATTCTACGTTTTTCCGATTCAAGAATACACAGCATCTTTCTTCCATATTTTTTTTGTCGTAGAATGTGAGAAGAGAGGGTAAGTTACGAAAACTCTCAACCGAAATTGAACGGATTAACCGATTTTCTTCTTTCTTTTTTAACGTCTTATCGTTATTTAATGGATCTAATGCAGTATATTGAAATTAAATTCCTTAATATTTGAATCATCCTTAATTTCTCTCAACCGGCTGTTATCTCTAACAATAGGAAGGTTGCGTGAGGCATGACAGGTACTCAATCAAATCCTGATGACGATCCTGAAAAATCTCTCTTTGAGGGACTATATTTACCCACTAAGATTATGTGGTTAAAATATGAGATCAAAAAATTCATGATTGTGTAAAAAATCCTGTCATTTGAGCGGCTGAAAATAAAAAGTGGAAATATCTCGTCGGTGAGTAAGAAGCAGCTATAGAAAAGTGCCTAAAAAAATGGATATAAGTTCACGGCTGTGAAAAGTAGCAATAGAATCTTGGTTGTAAAAAGTAGACAACGATGCTTGGGCCGTAAGAAAGGGGAACAGAAAAACTTGACAGTAAGAAGTGGACAAACGTGGTGTGTCGGTGAATCGGCAATGTTACACGCTGCAAAGCCAAGCCTCGTTCAAAGCCGAAAGTGTACGAGAAGAAACCCGACCTCGCCCGACTAGACGATTCGCTTTCAGTGGCTAACTAGCTATTAGGAGTTTTTCGGTAAACTGAATTTCCATTGAATTTTGCAGGGCGTCCATGCCGTCAAGAGAATAAAAGAAAGTTCATGGCAACGTTTTAAACGATTGCTTTGCGATGAATTCTAAGAGAAAATGAAAAAGAGATCACAAAACCTTTTTTATTGTTTCCTAACATTTTTTAAAAGTGTGTAAAATATTTTTTAGACTTTTGCAATTTTTTCATATTAGATAATTTTAGGAAAATTAAGGAACATAATTATTTTAAAGCCTTCTTGTGCAATTTTGTTGCACATTTTTTTAAAAGTTTATGTTTATTTAAATAATGTACTTTCAAATTTGAGTAAGTTTAAGAGAAGTTCAGAAATTTTAAACGATTAAGAAATAATTAAAACGCTAAAGATTTTTGAAAAATTTTGTAAGGTTTCACGAAAATTAAAAAAAATTGAGGTTCCTAGGAATAATTAGAAGATCTTTAGAAATGAAAAAAATTTTAAATGTAAAAAAAATAATTTAGGAGCTGTAAACGAATCTCGAAGGTTTCAAGAGCATGATCAAATTCGATTTAAATGCTTGCGAACATTTAGAAGATTATAAGGCAATTTTTTAACATTTTGAATGATATTTCCAAATTTTGAAACAAATTTGATCCCTTTGAAAAAAATTTCAAGAATTTAAGACGAGTCAAACAGATAAGAAATATTTAGAAATTTTAAAACATTTGAGAAAATTTATTAAATATTTCTCCCACATTTCGTAAACATTCCTAAGCATCTTTGAAAAGAACTGGAATTCAATCTAATGTTTTGTAATATTCTGTCAAATAAAACAATTTCTTGAAAATATCCTAGAATCTTTTCTGACACATCTGATATATTCAAGAATCTTTTCTCGATTTCCTTGCAAATTTTATAATAATTATATTTATATAAATTTAAAAAAAAGACTGATACTACTTATTTTCTTGGTTTTAATTCTCAGAATTTAATTTCAACTTGAAATAAAATGTTTCAAAACTTTCAAAAAATAAATATTTAATCAAAATTTCCATGTTATGTCATTATTAACATCATCATTTATTTTTGATGGTAGTGAAAAAAGTTTTAAATTTGGGAATTGCAAGTAGTACTTAGGTTAAGTAACTCCAATATTTGTATGACTACAAACAAATTAAAAAAGCCTTTATTGTTAAAAAAGTTGTTTGATTTATTTAAATATAACACTTCATTTTAAAACCCTCTTTTTATTTAGGAAACGTCTGTTATGTTTTCAAGCATTTTAGTAACTAATAAACATATTTTTATAATATTTTTGCTTGATTCTGCCGTATGGTCAAACATGGTACAAAAACTGATGTGAAATTTCGAATAAAAACGGTTGCACTCTGTATACATTCATTTAAAAAATGAACAATATTAATACTTTTATAAATTTTCCAATATATTATTTGAATATGATACACATTGACTTTTATTTTTAAAATTCTTGTAAGTTGTTGGTAATTTTTTTAATTTTACGATATTTTTGACCGTATTTGGCCTCAGGAAATAGATTTCAAAAATAAAATTATAAAAATATCTTCATTACTTAGTCAAAGGCTATGAAAACTTGCCGTTAAAATGATACTAAATTTTTTCTCAATGTTAACAAACGGTTTTATAGGTTTTAACCTTTTGGACCAGTTGGAGAAATAGATATTTCTTTTATCCCTTTCTGCATGCACATGCATAAAAGGCAGCGTAACTATTGCCACTTGCTATTTAAAAAATTCATACTTTTCGAATCATTAATTCAATTGAGTTAAAATTTTAACAAAAACTTATTTCAACCTTAATCTGCAACTTTCTTACTGGAGGTTTTCCATTTCTTAAAATTAAGTAAGTAAAAAATAAAGAAAGTCGATAAGGGAAGAACTATCATACTTCTTGTTTGCGAAAAAGGGATTTCTCAATTGTCAAGTACGATAACTGACGTCAATTAAACAACTATAATTATTGAAAAAAATTTAACTTTTCCATTTGAGTCCAAAGGATGAAATATTTATTATTTAATAAAAATATTCTAAAAATTTTCTTCCGCGGGTGATGTGGAAAGGAGCTTTACTAAAAAATGTCCCGGTTTTTCCAACAACAAAAAAACTTCGTGCATTTTTTACATTTCTTATTTCTATGTTTTAAGTGTTTTTAATCTGCTTTATATTCAGGGAAAAAATCAGATCCTCGAAAAAGATAAAAGAAATATCTATTTCTCCAATTGGTAGAAAAGTTTAAAGCCAAATCTGTAGTCCGTTTGTTAACATTTTTAACTATTTAAAAGAATATTCTTAATAGAAGTCAATGAGTATCATATTTAAATAATATTTTGGAAATTTTATGAAATTATAAATATTGCCCCCCACCCCACGCAATGTGACACAGACCGTAACCTTTCTTTTTGGCCTTCCCCTCATCGCCGTTACTTAAAATTTTTTATATTATGTTTAAAAACAGGAAAGACGTTTCCTAAACAAAAAAGTGTTATTAACATCAAGTATTATCTTAAATAAATAAGACCATTTTTTTAACACAAACCATAAAACACTACAATAAAAAATAAAAAAATCATATTAATAATGATATAACATGAATATTTCGAATAACTATTTAAATGCTGGAAGTTTTTAACACTTTTTTTCTAGTTGGAATTGAATTCTGAGAATTAAAAGCAAGAAAATAAGTATTGTCAGTTTGTTTTTAAATTTATATAAAGATAATTATTATAAGAGTTTTTTAAAAATTGAAAAAAAGATTTTTAAATACATCAGATGTGTCAGAAATGTGAAAGAAATTTGTAAGAAATCAAGGAATATTTGATCAATTTCCTGAAATGTTTTCAAATTTGTGAATATTTCTTATCTATTTGACTCGTCTAAAATTCCTGAAAATATTTTCAACTACCTCGAATTTTTCTCAACATTTTGAAAAGTCATTCAAAATGTAAAAAATTACCTTATAATCTTCTAAAATTTCGCAAGCATTTGAAAAAAATTTGTTCATACTCTTGACATTTCAAAATTCGCTTGAAGCTCCTAATTTTATTTTTGACAGCTTCAAAAATTTGTATTTCCAATAATGATCCAAAGTTTAAACTATTTTTATATCTCTTGAATTCTACTTAATTTTTTCTGAATTTACTCGACTTTTTATATTTAAAAAAATGTGATAATTTTATAGACTTGAAAATATCCCTCTAAAATCTTTAACACACTTTGTGGAAAATATAAGGAAATGGTTTGATATTTCTAAAAAACTTCCTCGATTTCCTTGTAAAAGTGGTTATTCAAAAGTGGTTATTCGTTTGAAATTTGCATACGAATATTAAGAAAATTCTTTTTTCTAATCTCGTTTTTTTCGGATTGTTTCTTAATTCTGCAAAATTAAAAAAAGTTGCCGGTAAAATCATTCAGATTCTTCCTTGATAATTTTTTAAATATTTTGTCAGGTGTTGAAATGTTCTTAAATGATCTGTTGAAATTAGCTTTTCAAAATAAAAACTTATTTCAAGGTTTCAGTTAAATTTATGATAATTCAATGCATATTATATCATGACGTTACAGAAAAGAAAAAAAACGATGGCAGAACGGGCGGTAAAAAATCAACACAAATTTGTGGCTGTAAAATTTGGACACGCGCGTGTCCACTTTTGACTGCCGAGTTTGTCTATTCCTGTTTCTTACGGCCCAAGTACCGTTGTCTAATTTTTACTGCCAATGTTCTATTACTGCTTTTTACAGATATGAAATTATTAATTATAATTCTATTTTTTATAATTAATTATATTTCCACTTTTTATTGTCAGCAGCTACTAAAGTATATTTTTCAATCTCTCGCAAAGCAATCGTTTAAAACGTTGCCATGAACTTTCTTTTATTCTCTTGACGGCATGGACGCCCTGCAAAATTCAATGGAAATTCAGTTTACCGAAAAACTCCTAAAAGCTAGTTAGCCACTGAAAGCGAATCGTCCAGTCGGGCGAGGTCGGGTTTCTTCTCGTGCATTTTCGGCTTTGAACGAGGCTTGGCTTTGCAGCGTGTAACAGAGCCGATTCACCGACACGCCACGTTTGTCCACTTCGTACTGTCAAGTTTTTCTGTTCTCCTTTCTTACGGCCCAAGCATCGTTGTCTACTTTTTACAGCCAAGATTCTATTGCTACTTTTCATAGCCGTGAACTTATATCCATTTTTTAAGGCACTTTTCTATAGCTGCTTCTTACTCACCAACGAGATATTTCCACTTTTTATTGTCAGCCGCTCATTTGTAAATGCATGGGTTAATTTTCAAGCCTAAGGAAGTAACTTAAGGATTCTTCTTGGTAAGTCCGGTTGACTTCCGTTTTGGGGTTTTCTTTTAAAGTTGATGTGAGTTTCCCGGTAAGAAGCCTTGCATTAAAAAGTATTAGAAAATTTTAATCCCTAAGAATGCCGTTTCTGTCCATAGCTTTTTAATTATCATTAGGCGGCGAAAATTATAAGATTACAATCCTTTTTAAAGCCGATTGGAGCTATCAGACGTAACCTCGAATACATTAAAAACACAATTTTCGTTTGAAGCATTAGAACGCGCTCTAAAAGCATGAAATTTGCCAAATCTAGTAGGATTTTATGTAAGAATACATTTCTTTATAGTCAAATGTTCGCTTTGTTCAAATATTATCAATTGAAAAAATATAAAATCATTATAGAAAATTGAAAAAATTATTTTTCACCAAAACCTTCTGTGTGGAAATTGATCCTGACATCGTAAAATGACCGATGCTATGTTTTAAAAAGCTTTTTGCCTGGTTATTATTCGAAAAACATTAAATAAACGTAGCAAAATTTGCTAAATTAAAAGGGATTAAAATTTGTCTAATTCTTGGTTTCTTTGTGGTATTCAGCAAAATATTGTCAGCGCTAGGTACAGAAAGGGATTCAATTTGAGAGCTAACTTCAACTGCCGTGGATATTCAAAACGGGAGGACAAAAACGGGATACAGAAGTATTCAATATTTCTTACGTTACCACTGAATGAATGGAACTTTTCAATACTTTTTAATGCAAGCCTTTTTACCGGGTTCCTTGCCTTAGGCATTTAAGGGTGCTTTTCTTATTCCAGTATCCTAGCCTCTCACGTTTTCGATGTTTTTTGTGAATATTCCGTTGCCTATCACAGGGGTACTTAAAATTTAAAAAAAATTAACGTTCTTTATGCTTTTATTTTCGCGATCTCTTCGTGATCCTTCTGTTAGCGAAAATGTTGTGCTATGGAGATCACGAATTTTTCAAATTCAGAGTCAATTCTGGAAAGGGTATAAAAAAACGTTATTTTTTGCGGGTCCGCAATAGTCTGTGCCGAATCGAGTCGAGTTTCTATTTTTTCGCTTGTAGCTGTATTATTTTATTTAGAAATAACAAATATTACGGAATAATAATTATCATCAAGTATTATAACTTGTGACATGATACAGTAGGCCTGGTAGCACCGCGGATAGTCCCATTTTTGTTTTTCCCAAAAAAAATCAAGCTTTTTTTCTAACTTACTTAGAAAAGTAAAAAATGCCACATTTGGAAAAAAACTCATAAATGTTTATGAAATAAAAAATAAAGGTGAAAAAAATTTTTATTGGATAATCAATATTTTTCGTATAAGATTCGTGAAATGAAATTTCCAAAGCCCTCAGAAAAAGTAAAATTGGGTATCAGGAGTTATACGTGTATACCGATGGATTTTAGAGGTTGGAAAGAAGGGTGAAAAATTCGGCCCCCTAAGTCCACTAACACTACAAACTGGTGAATATTAATCAGACAGGTGACAGCCAATTTTAGGTGAGGTCACTTAGCAAATATTGTTTCTTATATTTCTATTCATATGGATATCCAGCGCAATAAAAATCTAATCTCTAAGAGTAAAAGTCTTTTTTAATGATATAAATATTTTAGCGTCCCGCATTAAATTTTTTTTACAATCTGTGGTAAGCTTGCAGCGGTGCTCCTGTTTATAATATTGACGACTTACGCAAGAGATACAGATATTCTGGGATTATCTTGCCAAAACGTGCAATCTAGTTGTATTTAAGATATGTATTTGGTTGAAGTTATACGTTGTATAGCGATGATGGCAATGATTACGTCTTCATTCATATTTTTGAAATTCAAAATAACAGATCCAATAAGGCGGACAAATTTAAGGTAAAGTCATACAATCTTTTTAAAACTCAGCATTCAGAAGTTTTCAAGGTCACTTATGACGATAATCAATTTAGATTTATGAATGCAAAATGACGGATCCAAAATAAAG
>NC_046662.1:102115826-102122090 GCF_010883055.1 Belonocnema kinseyi
CTTTATTTTGGATCCGTCATTTTGCATTCATAAATCTAAATTGATTATCGTCATAAGTGACCTTGAAAACTTCTGAATGCTGAGTTTTAAAAAGATTGTATGGCTTTACCTTAAATTTGTCCGCCTTATTGGATCTGTTATTTTGAATTTCAAAAATATGAATGAAGACGTAATCAACGACATCAAAAACGTAACTACACTGAGTCATAAAAAGATTAAATGACTTTCCCCAAATTTTCTCCATCATATTGGATCTCCCGTTATCAATTTAGCAAATCTGAATTGAGTGTCGTAATCAGAGATCTCGAAAACATAACTATATTGAGTTATAAAAAGATTAAATGATGCAACCTCCTGTTAAAAACAATAATCCAACGACCAAATTTGGATCACAACGATATAGATATGTATAGAAAAAATACAGATTCAGGTAGAACTTAAAATTTCCTTTCTGCTCATCCCTTTCAAAACAAAATTGTAGTAATCCAAAACTTAGTTGACAGAGCTCTAGGTTTGTCCCATTTTCCATTTCACGAAGAAATTTGAATATTGTTAGGA
This sequence comes from Belonocnema kinseyi, assembly GCF_010883055.1. Lineage (NCBI taxonomy): Eukaryota > Metazoa > Arthropoda > Insecta > Hymenoptera > Cynipidae > Belonocnema > Belonocnema kinseyi. The sequence goes on from NC_046662.1 coordinate 102,116,385, forward strand.
ATATCCTTTTTCTGAATCATTACACAGACACATAAAAAAGTGGTCTGTCCGACAGACTACACTAGCATATCTATATGTTTTTGGGGTCGCTGAATTCGAATCCGGTGTCCAAATAACCAAGATGACTCGTATTTGTCTGAAAAACGAAAAAATCGACGTAACATTGACAAAAACAGCGATTTTTAAGGTATATTTTTGCAAAAAAAAAAACATTTTCCAGCCCGGTGGACTTAACTAACATATTTATATGTCTTTTGGGTTGCTGAATTCGATTCTGAGACCCAAATAACCAATTTGGCTCATAATTTTTCGAAAATCGCAAAAATAGACGTAAAATCGGCGAATACAGCGATTTTTCTTGTATACTTTGAAACAAACAAATTTTTGAGGCCCGGTAGTCTAAATCAGCATACCGTTATGTTTTTGGGGTCGCTGAATCCGAATACGGGATCAAAATAACCCAATTGGTTCACATTTGATCGAAAAATGCAAAAATAGAGGTAAAATCGACGAAAACAGCGGTTTTTCGTGCATATTATTACAACAAAAATATATCTTCATCCCCGGTGGACTTATTCAGCATATCCTTATGTTTTTGGGGCCACTGATTCTGAATCAGGGGTTCACGTAACCCAGTTGGCTCATATTTAACGGAAAACGCAAAATTAGACCTAAGATTGGCGAAAACCTTTACCTTTCTCGACTGTTATTGTCTTTCACTGTAGATTCCCTTTGCGTCTCACGTTTTGGAGTTTTCAATTTGCGTTAGTCTCCTTGCATGGCAATAGTAGGATTTTTTGTAAATAAGTTCTATTTACCTTTAGCGTTGCCCAGGAATAACGACGTAAATGTAGTAAATTCTGTTCCCTTTGAGGTGCTTTATTACAGCGAGTCCCCTTGACTCCCACGCTTATAGGATTCTTTTATTTTTTATTTTTACTTACATCGCTTGTATCGAACCCTTTTCTCCTCAAAAGACCTATGTAGTGGATTTCGCTTTCGTTTTGTTCCTTGATTGACTTGATCTCGTTTTAAACTCCAAAAGTAGTCAGCCATCATGTTGATATCCCAACATCCCTGATATCGCCTCTCCATCTCTTTTCATACTGGTGGAAACGTTACCCTTACTCTTCACTAAAGTCTCCCAGGTTGTCTGGAGATTTATTTATATGCGAATAAAGAAAATGTAGCTTCAAATTCATAAGGCAGCCTAGTTTACCAAAGTTTGTTACCATTTCTGAAACCACATTTTGATAGCCTGGACTTTTCTTATTACCTACAAATTTTTTTACAACATTTTTAAAACTAAGCCAGGCATCTTTTTTGGTGCCAGACATTTTTGTAATGAATTTTGAATCCTGAAAAATTAAAAAAGGGGATCTTCGATGGACCGCGATAAGAAAAATTTTGCAGGATCCAGAATTCATTACATAAATGTCTTGCACTGAAAAAGATGCCTGGCTTAGTTTTAAAAATGTTGTAAAAAACTTTTGAGGTAATAAGAAAAGTCCAGACTATCAAAATGTGGTTTCAGAAATGGTAACAACCTTTCGTAGACTAGGCTGCCTTATGAATTTGAAGCTACATTTTCTTCACTCGCATATAAATAAGCTTCCAGACAACCTGGGAGACTTTAGTAAGCAGCAAAGCGAACGTTTCCACCAGGATATAAAAGAGATGGAGAGGCGATATCAGGGATGTTGGGATATCAACATGATGGCTGACTACTGTTGGAGTTTAAAACAAGGTCAAGTCAATCAAGATACCAAACGAAAGGGAAATCCACTACGTAGGTCTTTTGAGGGCAAAAGGGTTCGATACAAGCGATATGAAGAAAAATAAAAAATAAAAGAACCCTATAAGCGTGAGAGGCAAGGGGACTCACGGTAATAAAGCACCCCAAAGGGAACAGAAATAACTACATCCACGTCATTGTTCCTGGGTAACGCTAAAAGTAAATAAAACTTATTTACAAAAAATTCTACTATTGCCATGCAAGGAGACTAACGCAAATTAAAAACCCCGAAACGTGAGACACAAAGGGAATATACCCCAAAAACATAAGGATATGCTGATTTTGACCACCGGACATGAAAAATTTGTTTGTTATAAAAGACAAAAAAAATCGCTGTATTCGCCGATTTTACGTCTATTTTTGCGATTTTCGAAAAAGTATGAGCCAAATTGGTTATTTGGGTCTCAGATTCGAATTCAGTAACCTAAAAGACATATAAATATGTTAGTTAAGTCCACCGGGCTGGAAAATGTTTTTTTTTGCAAAAATATACCTGAAAATCGCTGCTTTTGTCGATGTTACGTCTATTTTTTCGTTTTTCAGAAAAATACGAGTCATCTTGGTTATTTGGACACCGGATTTGAATTCAGTGACACCAAAAACATATAGATATGTTAGTGTAATCTATCAGACAGACCACTTTTTTGTGTGCCGATGTTATCCACAAAAGTTGATTGAGAAACATATTGCAATTAGCGATCAAAAAATCAAAAACAAAGAGAGTAATAATTTGTTTGCAGATAAATAGAAAGAGTTAAAGGAATATAGTTCGTTTAATGCCTTTGTTCTTCCATTTTTGGTCAAATTTATAAAACTATTGAACATATCTTAAACAAATTTTAATTCGTGCTATTTTCCATATACCATTTAAAATAGATTCAGTGATAAATTTTTGCAAAGATCCTTTGGATAATTTTTAAAAGGGTGATGTTTTTTATAAGATCACTTTCAGGATCTGTAAGATGAATTACGTGGGACAGACTGGCAGACTTCTTAACACTAGGATACCGGAACACAAAAGTGATGTTCTTTTGGGACGCTGTTACAAGAGTGTTCTTGCCACACATACAAAGGCATTTTTTGATGTTGACCATGAGTTTGATTGGGATAATGTTCAAATTTTGCATAGTGAAAGTAATGAGAGAAAGAGAGAATTCATGGAAATGCTCTATATTAAAAAACAAAAAAAGTTATCTATTAATTTAAAAACCGATTTGGATAAGTTGAACAAAAGTTATGCTAACATGATTAATTACATTTAACGAGGCTGTTTCATGAATTTTGTTTTTCTTTAACTTTCTCTATTTCTAATGTCATTGTGAGAGATATTTATATTGTGTTTACAACAGATTGGCCTACTGACCCCCATTCAATTCTCAGCTATCAAAGAGAGTGCACTTGTTCGTGGGTGCTGTCAATTTCTACCATTTAAATTTTTCTTTCCTTGATAAGGGTACTGTACGAGTACCGAAACGTTGGTAATGCAATTTTATTTATTTTTAATTTTCATTTCGAATGTTATTTTATTGTAATTGGATAATAATAAAAATAAAAAAGACGAAAGAAAGAAAAAGAGAAGGAAGGGGATGTGGTTGGCTGCCTTCTCATTTTTCTTTCCTCTTTTTTATTTTTGTCCGAAAATTTTATATATATTTTTTTCAGATTATAATAGAATTTTTTGTTTTTGTTTATTAGTTTTGGTCCAAATTTGCTCGTTGGATTCTTGTTTCTAACAGGAGTTTGCATCAATTTGATTATTGGACGTTAAATAGGATTTTTAACTTGGATTTTAATCCAATTTAAATTTCTTACATTAACATTAAATGACTTTTCCCAAAAGTTGTCCGTCACGTTAGATCCATCATTTTGAATTTCGAAAATTTGAATTGAGTGTCTTAATCAGCGACCTTGAAAACCTAATTGTAATGATTTCAAAAAGATTAAATGACCTTTTACAACACTTCCCGCCATACTGGATCGGTTATTTTTAATTTCCAAAATCTAAATTGAGCATCGTAATAAGCAACTTTGAAAACGTATACGTACCAAAAATAATTAAATTCCAATAGTACATTCATATTTTGACGCTTACTAAAAATGAATAATTTAAAAAACAAGTTCAATATGTAAATATTGTTGCGTCATTGTCTTTTACATTCATTACACAGCCGCAAAAAAAATTCTGGCCAGGGGGTCAGACTATGTTTATTATTTGTTTTTAGGGTCGCTAAAACCAAAACCGAAGAGCATTTTACCTTATCAGGTCAGGATTTGATATAATCTTTAAAATAATATGATAATTTTCCGATAATCTTGGAGACTTTAGCGAGAAGTAAGCTTAACGGTTCAATCATGATATCAAGATAATGGAAACTCGTTACCAAAGAAGCTGGGACGAAAATAAGATGATGCATTTCTATTGGATGCAGAAAAGAGCCACAGAGACATATGATGGAAAAGCTACAACGGAACCCATTGCACAGATCATTTGATCAAAATAAGATTTATTATTGTAATTTCAAAAAGCTGACATGATGGGATGAAACGGAATTAGGATTCAATTTCAGCGACCTCAAAAACATATAATAAACATGGTCTCAACCCCAGTCGAGCATACATTTTTTTATGTATGGGTATGTTATCATTGTTTTCAAACACATGTGTTTTAATACATTATTCTACGACTAATGTTATCACGAAACAAAATACCGTTTCTGGATAAAAAAGCTTCTTGATATCGTTAAGATGATAATATTTGATATATTTGATATATGTGACAATGTGAGTTGATGTTATCCTTTTTTTAATTTGTATTTCTAAACGTCAAAAAAAGAGTAGGATAGAATTTGTGGAGAAGTGAAAACAGGAGTTGTCAGAAGTCAGGCCAGTCCAAAACTCGAGATCTTTTTCCTGACAGTCACATCAAAGTCGATCGCGTATCTGTGATGATGATCCTGCCGTTATACATACGAGGGTAGTTCAATAAGTCCTCAGAATGACCAACATATGGCGCGCGAATCGCTCCAAATCATCTGTTTTCAGTCAGCTATAGTACTTTTAGTTTGAACTTGGCAGCCTTCCTCTTTCATGGACGAACGAGAATGCGTTACTTCTTTCACTACAAGGTAACAAGCGTATGCGTGAGGTCGTTAACCTCTTTCTTATTCTATCAAGAACTAGATAAATCCTTCGAGAATCGATGATATAAGATTAAGCAAATTATGCGTTTCGAATCCAACTAGCCAGCCTGTTTTAAAGGAGGAAATGGTTTATCATTTTGTGGAATTAGGGTAAATATTGCCTGAATAGTATAGTTAGTGTCGCACTTCCAATTGGAAGTATGACACTAACTATACTATTTAGGATCTATCTATCAAAACAGTTTTAAATGGCTGATACATTATTATACAAACTGTTTGTTTTAAAATGCAATCGATCCTGAACTGAATTACATTTATCAATAGGAATTCTATAATTGACACTGGCAAAGTTTTTATGCTTAAGTGTTTCTAAAATCAATCTTTATTTCTTGATTTGCTTATATAAAATAGGTATAAAGCAGTTCTTTTTTCAAATTGAAGACTCGCTTTTTAATCACTCAAAACAATAATCACAGCTTCTCCATTTATTTTCTAGAAATTAGATGACATTTTCATGTAATTAAAACAAATAAATTAAAATTTATATATTTAGGTCAACTTTAAAGTTAAAAAATCTGAAAAAGGAGTTTTTGGCAATGATCCGAACGAAATTTGTATTTCTTTTTCTTACGTTTTTAAAAAGATAGATGTAAAAATTATATATAGTTTATACGAGGGTGGATTGATAAGTGTCCGGCCTGACCAAGAAAAACAACGTTTTTAAGAATTTTTTTTTTATTTCTCAACATAATCTCCTCCAAGGCTGATACA
>NC_046662.1:102122190-102132244 GCF_010883055.1 Belonocnema kinseyi
CCAATTTAACTACAACTTTTAAGAATGCTGTATTTGTTTACATACATAATATTTAATTTTACAGAAGCAAATAAAAAAGAGGTGGACAACATTCAAATTTTGCAAATTTATGTCGATTGTTCGATATGGTCGCATTAAGCACGAACTATGGCTCTGAGTCGTTTGACAAAGGAGTCGCACGCTGCGCGAATATACTTTTGCGGAATCTCCATCTATTCATGAAAAACGGCATTCTTCAGCACATTAACACTCTGGTATTTTTTAGTGTTCACCTTGGCTTGAAAAATGCCCCAAACCGAAAAATCGAGAATCGCTTAGGATCCCGCAGGAGCACATTCGTGCAGCGTGCGAATCACCGACTCAGAGCCACAGTTCGTGCTCAGGCATTTTTTTGTTTATTACATAATATTGAAATATCTTGAAGTATTGTTACTATAGACTCAAAAAAAGTTCTAGTTAAAGTTACTAGACGCGTCTGGTTAAAAAGTGTCTAGTTATTTTAATCCGAAATTATGGTTAATATAACCAGAAAAATCTAGTGAATGAACTCTGGTTGATTTTTTCTGGTTAAAACTGTTCTATTTCATATTTCTGGTAACAGAAGTGTCGCGATCTTTTGTGGATTTCCAGCAAATCTGTCTTTTGCCTTATGCTATTTTACTGGATGTGTCAATTGACGCTTTAGCGTAAATGTACAATTCTCGAACAATCGCGATTTGTTAATTGTATTTTCAGTTATATAAGTAGAAATAATTATATTAAAACGTGAATTTAGTTGTGTTATAAGAAGAAATTGCGCGTTATCTGTCTAAACATCAGTGCTAGAGGAATATTTCCAAATTAGGCACAGATTTTTTGGGTGTCTTTGAAAAGTATTCTCTAAAATATTAACATTGTGAAGATAAATAAATAAAGTGAATGTTCGAGAATGTGGGTGTTGACCAAGTGATCTACATGTATATGATCTAAAATCACTAACTAAATAGTCTTAACGAATAGTTGCAGAAACAGAATGCATCAACAATACGCTAATTTTGCTTCGAGTGTTGAATCTATCGTCATTTATTACTAAATATATTCATCTATATATTATATGGAGGCGACATTACCGCGAAGCGGAACATAGCAGCTGCAATTTGTTGTCGGACATTTTTGTTGAATTATTTTCTTTGGGAAAATGAAAAATGTAGTCCTTTTAATTTCAGAGTGGGTAACGAAGACTCCATGAAGGTAGAAGAGTATCGAAATTCAATAGTCGAAAATCGACATCTACCAGAATATCTGGTTGAGTTTACCAGAACATCTGGTTAAGTTTACCAGAACCTCTGGTTATGTTGACCAGAACGTTGTATTCTTCATGTAACGAAAAACTATCTGGTAAATAATTCTGGTTAACCTTACCTGAACTTCTGGTTACATTTACCCGAATTTCTGGTAAGATTAACCAAAAAATTATCAACCAGACACTTTCAGAATTTTTTTTGAGTGTATGAAACGTAGGCGATTTCAACATTTTTCTTATAATTGACGAGCACTGGGAACGTCAAATAGAAAGAGTGGCAATTTTGTCGTCATACGTGTTTGTTTATAAAACATTTGTAAGCCTAATTTGAAAAAAACACTCGACATCTCTCTTAGAAATCTTATCAACATTTTTTCAAATTTTTTTGATCGAAATCGAACTATATTTTCGGTCTGTACGTTATTTTAAAGAAAAAAGGCGTTTTTTCCCTACTGTGCGGTCACCAACCTAGAATAGTCTGCAGCTATGACACGACGTCACGACATCGACGCATCCATGTCACATACAATGACACCGAATATTCATTCATCTGCAGCTATCTGCAGCTAATTTTTCACTAGTTATTTGGAAAAATTATTTCAGACACTATGCAGAGTTTCATTAGGCAGAATACTACAGAATAATTAACTTCTGTCATATATTGAAACAACTGAATACAATCGCCCTTACATACACTGTTAAAAATGTGTGTAATTCTACAACACTTCTACAATACAAGCGTAAGGTAAAATTACAAACATGGTATTGGAATCACAAAATTGCAGTATATGTATTGTAAGTGTTGTAAATCGTGAAATCACCGTCCAAATTTTCCATACATGTATGTATTAGAATGCTTGTAAGACAAAAATTATGCACAAGAAAATCACGGCATTAATGGAATTCAAGGAATTTACCGAATTCAAGGACTTCCGGAAAATCATGTAATTCAGGAAGTTCACAGAGTTCACGACATTTATTAGTCCGAGATCCCGCTGCAAAATTCGACATGTATAATGTTAATGCAAAAATAAAATTTTTTAAACTAAATTTTCAATAATTGACCACTGCTGTAAACAGTTACCATAGTGATTTTAGTGCAAAGTTCAAAAAACAATTCGAAAACAATTTGAAACCTGCAGTACCTTTTTTGGAACATTCATGAAAGTATATTACAATTATGACATCTGCTAATAAAAACTATTGTATTTTTATTTTTCGTAATATTCATTAGTTTATTGACTTACTTATTGCTGACCTATCATATCAATTAATATCAATCGAACGCACTACATTCATTTTTTTAGTGCAGTATATTGCTGAAACAAATATAATAGTGAGTATTATCAATGCATGTCGAACAAAAAATATCCTTAGGGAGGAATTAGACATGAGCAAGTGACATTTTCGTTAGATTAGGTAAAATTTTTACTGATTACATTTTGGCTACGTAAGGTAACATTTTTACAAGTTATTTTTTTGTAACATTAGATTACAATACCAATAAAAGTTATCCTAGGTCGTTCGTATGAATGGTCATTTTCGTCCATTGTAGCATTCTCGTCATCTTCTTTGGTTACATGTAAAACGTCTTCAACAGTGAGAGGAGTTGGGTCACCATTGAAATAAGTAGGTTTCAGTGTTTCGTTAAGAGCCCAGCCATATTCCTCAGGATTCCAGAATGCGCACGATGGATTCGTGGAATTCACCCACATTGAAGATACAAAAGTAGTACGCAAGACTTTTTGCTTCAAAGATTTCCAACACAGAGGAATATTGCTGGAAAAAAAACCTTTTACGCAACGCAAAAAATTGTTCTCCTTGCCTTTTCTGGAGTATGTTTTCTGAAAAATATCATAACGCGCAGTGTTTACGCTGGAGCACTTTTTGATTCCATACATCAAACACAAAAATTCTTGTATCGCATTTACTTTATCATTGTCAAATACAACTATTTCATCTATCAATGAAGAAAAAATGTTTTGGAATATGATACTTTTTCGAGTAAACGAAAAGCCCGGAGTTTTCCTTTACGGAAGAATGCAGCAGTGTAATCTGAACCGGTGTAGACATGAAATCCAGGTAAAGCGAGACGCGATGACAAACCTAACTTTGATGCTAGCTCTGTACAGTTTTTGCAGGTACGTTGATTATTTTTGTATTCCCATAATTTATCCAAATTTGCATTGTCGGAAATTTGTGAATTTTGCCAAGCTGGATGACAAGAACGTCTGTATCGGATGCTTTGATAAAGATTTTTGCGTGAGGATCTGCCTTACTTATATGAAAAATCATTTTTGTGTCGGTTTCTTCGTGGTTGCATTCTAGTAGGCACTCTTCTTTTTTCCGAACATGAGCACCGTCCCGAATAAAAGAAACTTTTTTTTCATCAACAGTGAGAATTAATTTTTTGTCCTTTATGATTACCTGTCTAGTTTGCTGAGGTCCTGTAATGTTGAACTCTATATCATACTCTGACCGGTGATGTCGTTTGCCATCCATAATAGAAGGAATTAGATATCTGTCAAATACAATATGAATTTCACTGGCTTGAGTTTCGCACAGTTTAGTCAAAATTGTTCTTGAAACAGCGTCGAAAGTCGATGGGATTGTCGCTCCCAGGAGATGCAAATAATAAAAACCATCGATTATCAGAATCTAAATGTCATTTCAAACTGTGAAGTCGATAGATGATTTGAGGGTTCTCGCGTGTACAGATTTATGTTTTGCACATGTCGCCGTTACACTGAAAGAGCGGATGGGGTGCCGGAGCCAAGGGGTATGTAAGTCAGTATTGAATGTCTACCTTTGTATCTATCGCAATTGACACTAGACTTTCAAAAATATCTCTTTTTATTTTTAATAATGCTTGTTTGTCATTTTTATTATTTTTCTGCACTTTCTTAACGCAATCGTGCGAAAAATTTTGGATTTTGTTGCGCTTTATTGATTTCGAAAATCTACTTTCATCGGCAATGCATTCATTAATAAATTTGTATTTTTGCTTTCGACCTACGGTTTCCGCACCCAAAAGGAAGTCTGCAATTTCAAGTGTCGTCGCTCTTCCCGTTGAAACATTGAACAGTTGATTTTCATCGACGTTTTTATCAAAAGGATTAACGTTTGCTCTGAAATTTTTTAATATGGATTCAAATGCTTTTTCGTCTCGTTCAACTCTGTTTTTCAACAATGATGTCGCAACGTCATCATTACGTGTGAGTTTGATGTCAGTCATCAACTGGGAAATGATTTTTCTCCTCAGAGAGTGACTCGCCGCCCTCCGCTCTCGGACCTCTATATAATTAGTAAAGTGACCGTGAGAAAAATCAAACGCGAGAGAAGAATCGTTCAGTTTCAACTTCATCAAATTACTAGCATACCAAACTGACCATCGGGCATAATTTGGTTAATTAAAAATGAAAAAAAGATTTGACACGCCAAAAACGGTGTCAATATATAACTCCATGTCGCTGATACGAATACTTCGAGAAAGACGCAAGTATTTTTGAACAAACTCAACGTACCACATGCAATATTGCGCTGTCTTCCCGTGATGACCAGATAATGTTCTCTCGCAAAAGCGTTGATAACGCGCAACACAATTTTGCAAGGCAGAAGATAATTCGATATGAAATTTTCGGTGGGTAGAATTTTCGAGAACATAACTTATATCTTCAGCTAAAATTTCTGGGGAAAATTCATTTTCCAACAGGAACCGCTCAAAGTAAGCACGTTCAAAGCTGCGGCAAGCAAAACGTGAATACGTTAACAGCGACTGAAATGCTTACCGTCAAGAAATCAATTGACTGAGCCACTTGCTAAAACCTCTGTCTGGACTACAACTTCAATCAAACATGACGATTCGATGAATTTTCCGAGAGTCTTGAAGTAAGCTAAAAAAACGTGAAAACCTCCTAGATTTATAAAGAAGTGATCAAATACAGGGCTTTTAGTCTTTTGAATCTGCATCGCAATTTTCGCAATTGCTAAATCGTATGTGGCAATGATTTCCTCCTGATTACTCTGTACTGCAATATTTTTAGCGCGTTTCATTGTTTCGCGGACCACTGCGTTCGACGTAGGTAATGAATTTAACGGAGGTAGGTAATCTACAACTTGACGTTTACTATCGTCAACAAATGTTTAGGAGTTAAAACGTAACCACATCAACTTCGGCTTGCAGAGTGACAATGAAATTGCAGAAATTTCAGAAGTAAAATTGCCCACACAGCATCTCTAGTAACAGTCATTTACTTTTCAATTCCGCAATTGCGAAAAAACTTTCTTATAATCTGAAAACGACGTCTTTTTCGGAGAGGTTGTCCTGAGGAGTAATAATCAGTGCCTCGTAAAGTAGAAAGTAACAATTTTTCAACCGAGTCTGATTCGTTTGACGTTACATTACGAGAAGCATCGAATTGATAAATAATACCGACGGTATCATAAAGGGCATCTTTACCACTGGTCTTATCAACAAAAGCCGATTGAAATTGTCGAAAGCGAGTTAGTGCACAGTTCGAATTTTGGGTAATACCTAGCGGAATCAAAGAGTTGTCACTGTGAGCGGTGTAAGTCAATTCTGTCTCGTTTACTTCTGCAAAATTGTACCTGATTCTATGCCCGTACCGATTCAGAATAGTAATGACCTTCCGGCTGCTAGTAATAGATTTCATAGCTACACCCAAAAGGAGATGCTTCCTGGGTTCCACGCGACCTTTACTTGTTACATAAATGATTTCACTGTAGATTGAATGTATTCTTACAAGATCATCTCCACAATTTTGCCGACGACGATCTGGACCTTGTACAATCTTTCTAACGAAAGGTAATAACTCCTTTGGAATGTTACATGCGGCTTGAAACACATCGTCTAATGACAAGTTTTGATTAGGCAACTTTTTACCATCGATATAAGTTGATGAATTTCGCAGATAATAAGCCGCGTTATTCAAATAGTTTTCTTTATTTTTCTCATTTTCTGTCATTGCGCTAGCTAACTGATTAATATTAAGGTCTCTTTAATAAACAATCTTCTTTCCATTTCTTTTCAGTGACAGCTCGACAATTACTTCATCTCCAAACGCATTTTAAATTTTTGTTTCCAAGTTGCTACTTCTAAAATTTTCTATTATTTCGCTCGAAATGTTCTTCCACTGAAACTCTTGTTAGGGCCCTGTACAGTTCAAACATTCTAACAAGTAGAAGACTTTTCCGCTTTCAATTGTTTCTCGTCGTATTGTAACGGATAGTGAATCAAAAGCTTCTTTGTGTAATTGTCGACTACTATGCCAAGGCCCACTTACAGGTTGTTCATTCGCAATTTCATCACTATTTCTTTTGTATATCGAAAGACACGTTGGGTGAGAAGGAACTTCAACATAATTTTCTAGGTTAGACAGTACAAGGAAAAAAGACTACTTAATTTAAGTCGAAAATTCGGCTTATTTTAAGGTGTCACAAAAAGATGTATAGGCAAGCTGAAATTAAGAATAACATCTGATCATTAAATTAAGGGAATTACATTCTTGAAATTCAGGTCGGGGCAATTTTGAAATTCAGGGAGGCATGACCTGAAATTCAGGTATGCTCGCTCTTCAATTAAGAATATATGTATACTGAAAGCTAGTGTAAACTAACTAACTGTAAATCCTAACTGAAACTAAGGGTAATATTCGACTAAAAACCAGGAATTTCTCACGCCTTACCAACACTTCTCAGCTGTTCTTATATGATATTTATTTGTTTAATAAAATATACAAGTTGGGTTCAAACTTGTAAGAAAATAAAGGAAAAGTAGGGAAAATGGTAAAAATGGTATATTGGGGACAGGTGCGGTCCAACATGTTCAGACAATTGCGTTGCGTATTGTATTGAAGGGCGCTCACGTTGCGAGGAAGAAGTTTTGTATTAATTTAATTCTTTTGATGGGTTTAATAATCCAAATATGGTCTGACAACTGGAACGGATTTTGCTGCAGCACTTTTTTAAATCCGTGAAACTAAAAATCCACGAATTATGGAAACATAGTATCATAGTCGACACTGACCAACGCGACATGGAGTATTGAAGTAGGATGCGACTAGAATAAATGGCCACGAGCTGTATAGTAGTGCAAGCGTTCTGTAACGTCATGCAATGTAGTACGAAGCTGAAATTTAGAAAAGGTATATTCCTTTATTTTAGGTGACGAAAGCCTTACAGATTATTTCAGTTTACCCTTAACTTACTTTGAGAACTGCATATTGAAATTTCGAAGGATATTTGACTTTATTCCAACAGAAGAATGCTGATTTCTTATTTAAGATAAGCTAGTGATTTATTGAAGATAGTTTGCACACTTAAATTCAGGTACTTCCTTAATTCAATTAAAATCTGAAATTAAGTCGAATATAACTTTAAGTATTTATTTTTACTGTGTAACGCCATGTTATATAAAATAGTAGTCCCATGTCTTAAATTTTGAATACTTTCGAGACACTTTGTAACGAAGCACAGACCTTTTCGTCACCGACGGTTTTTCGAACGATATTGCATATGACGCATGTTTGCCATCTTGACTTACTCGAAGAAGCCGCCGATGTTTTTTTCTGCAGTAACGATGACTCTTACATCAACGATAGCTCTTCTTCATGTGTTGTCGAAGATGTCTTTGCTTCAATAGTCGATTGTTTAGTAATGGAGGCTGTGTTTGAATCCTAAAATTGTACATAGTTTGGTTATACTCTTATGAGTATACTGCACTTTGACAGAAATGACGAAACTTTCTACATTTTTCCTTCATAGATTTTTGTTCATTTTGAATATATGTTTGAAAAAAATGTAGTAAAAACTTTGAAATTAAAATTAAAATTTGAGGAATAAAAAAGTAAGTTTTAAATTGTTATTGCGTTTAAAATAAAACTTCAAGAACTACAGAACAGTAATGTTAAATCTTCGTTGATTCAACATTACGGTTCTATTAGGGTGGGAACTTTAAAACAGAAATTTAAATTATAATTAAAAATGTATCTTCGAAATTGTTACTTCAAAAATAGAACAATAAAATAAATCTCGAAAAACAGCACAGGAAAAATAATTTTCGTAAATGAAATTTTGAAATTTCTACTTGAAAAATTAAACTTTAAAATGAATTTTTAGGCAATAAAACTTGAAAGTTTAAAATAGAGACGTAGAACTATAAAATAAAAGCTTTAGAAATAAATCTTCTTGTGTAGCTTAAGATAAAATATCGAATTGAAACGTGCATTGAAATTATTCAGAAAAATTTTTGGTTACAACTTAACATCTACATTGAATAAACTTTTGATATAATTTTTGAAACATTAATTGAAAATATAACTTAGAATTAATCAAAATTCCATAAATTATTGCTGTTTTGGAATTGTTTCTTGAACTTTGCGCTAAAATCACTATGGCAACCGTTTACAGCAGTGGTCAATTAATAACAATACAGTTTAAAAAAATGTATTTTTGCATAAACATTATACATGTCGAATTTTGCAGCGGGATCTCGGACTATATGGAATGCATGGAAATAAAGAAATTTACGAAATTTATGGCATTCGTGAAATGCATGGAATCCCACGAATTCGCGGGATTCACGGAACTCATGTATTTGAAAGAATTCACGGAATTTATGGGATTCAAGCAATTTACGGAAATCACGGAATTCGCTAGATTTGCGAAATTTATCGAATTTTTGGAATACACGAAGTTCATACAATTTATATGATTCAAGGAATTTAAGGAGTAGACTGCAATCACGGAATTTACGGAATTTGCGTAATTCATGTAATATCTGAAATTCACTGAATATATACAATTCGCAAAATTCATGGAATTCACGAAATTTGTGGAATTAATGGAAATCAAAAAATTAAACGAATTTCTAGAATTCATGGATTTCAAAGAATCCATGAAAGTTCATGAATTCCATACATTCAGTGAGTTCTGTGATTTCATTGAATTTCGTTAAATCATTGAATATTATGAATTCCTTGAAATTTTTGAATTCCACGATTTTTGTTTATTTCACGGATTATTTAAATTCCGCGAATTACATGAACTCCACGAATTGTCCAATTCCATAAACTCTGTGAAGTCCATAAATTCCGTGAATGTATTGAATTTCATGAACCCCTTAAGTTCCGTGAGTTCTTTGGATTCCGTAAATTCCTTGATTTTCGTGAATTCTTCGGATTCTTTGAATTTCATAAATTGCGTGAATTCCTTAAATTCCCTGATTTTATTGAATTCCATGAATTGCATTCCATGAATTGAATTAATTATGTGAATTCAGTAAATTACTTAAATTCCTGGAATTTCATAAAGTCTTTGAATCTCGTGAATTCTTTGTATTTCGTACGTACCGTGAATCCCTCAAATTTCCAACATACCGTAAATTCCTCAAATTTTCTCAATTCCGTGAATTCCATTAATTCCGCTAATTTTCCGAAATCCGTGAATGCTAGCTGTTATATGAATTCCTTGAATTCCCTAAATTCTATGAATTTCACTAATTCCTTAAATTCCATGAATTCACTGAATTCCATGAATACGTGCGTTATATGTATACTATATATTAACAAAAGTGTTGGCACCGACAGAAAATTTCTTTTTTATCAGGAACAAGTGTTTTGAGAAATGATTTACATTTTTTTTAAATTTTCGTTTTACGAGGGTAGTTCAATAAGTCCTTAGAATGACCAACATATGGCGCGCGAATCGCTCCAAATCATCTGTTTTCAGTCAGCACCACTCCCGACTAGATAT
>NC_046662.1:102132344-102133355 GCF_010883055.1 Belonocnema kinseyi
ACAAGCTATCTAAGGATGGTACTATAGAACGCCATCTCAAGGTAGGCCTAGTGGCGCCATCTCTTGGTCAGGCCGGAAACTTATCAATCCACCCTCGTATATGTAAGATGGCAGTCCAAAAGGTGCTAAGTATTACAGATTTATGGCAAAAAAGTTTGATAAGAAAATATCCCATTGGGCACAAAATTTGGCGACGTATTTACGACATCGTTCCGATATCTTTGCGACAACTTTACGATATCCTATGTCCATGTCGTTAAGGTATCTTTACGATATCGTAAATGAGTCGTATGATCTGACGATGTCTTTACGATTGCGTAAGGACACCGAAACGGCATGGACATAGGATGCCGTGGAGTTGTCGTAAAGATGTCGTAACGATGTCGTAAAGGCGTCGCCAAATTTCGTGCCCACTTGGATTACCCAATTTAGGAGAAGTAGATGTAGGAGTGGACAATCTGAAACTGACACTAACTTAAAATTGGGGCGGGCTCATCCCGTGTAGAAATATAAATCGGGGCACTACCAGGTTCTGATGAAGTTGCCTTATTATATATAAGGCCACGTGGTGAGTAGGTCACGTGACCAGATTCCTACCTTACCGCCACTTTCTTTATTTCCCAACTTATTATCACATGAAACGCCACATCGAATTTAAAATTTAGGATATTAAAAAAGAAGCACTAAGAATGGTGAGTCTGATCCTAAATTTGTATAATTATGAAAACAGTTTTTTGTTGCAAATATTTTTTTTCTTTTTTCATAATTATTAAAATGTAGGACCAGACCCATCTTTCTTGGTGCTTCTTATTTATTATCCCAAATTTTCAATTCGACGTGGCGCTTCGTGTGAAAATAACTTGGGGTCAAAAAAGAGAGGGTAAGGTGGGAATCTGATCACGTGGCTTACTCGTCACATGGCCTTAAAGCCCGGATACAGAAATCACATCAGCAGTGGTGTAGTCCTGAAAAAACAAACGGCCTGGCGGTACATTAATAGAAAATTTTAAA
>NC_046662.1:102133455-102134686 GCF_010883055.1 Belonocnema kinseyi
TCATGAGGATAACCGCAGGATTTCGCCGGGAGCGGGTGCTAATCTAAAAAACAGCACCCGAACCCGGCGAAATCGCGGTAAAACTTCAGCCATACCCACGTTTCGCGCCTGTGAGATAGGTTGTCAAAATTTTGTGACGGAATCAATGCGACGATCCGGAAAAATTTTCGTGCACACTGAGAACACGGAGCGACCCAAGGACGACCGACCCAAGGACAACCGCATTCTGCATTTTTCCCTCAAGTGTTTTGGCATATTATTGACACGCTGGAATGCTTTTCAGACTATTAACCAGTGAAAGCTTAACACCTCCAAGAGCGCCGAGTATAAGGACGATTAATTTAACAGAATATTCGGAGTAAAATCGTCGTCGCAACAGAAATAATTGCCGAGAATATAAAGTTCCAATATTATGTATTACACGGAGAAAAATGGATGTCAAATGTAGATGTTCAAAGGGTAAGATTCTAGCACCTAATACGCAGATATTCATGCCAAGCATTGAACACCTTTTCGAGACTTTATGCGTAAAAATATTTTTATGTTAAACTGAAATATATTCAGATGTAAAAACTGTTCGAGCGCATGCGCATTGCGCATTGCAATTTCACGACTATATTTCAAAGCTATATATATTCAATATTAAAATTATGGAATATTACAATTTTGGAACATTTCCAAAGAATAAAAATTAGATGTCCTTAGATAAAAATGGATAGCGACTTTTTTAAGTCTAAAGAAGAGAACAACGATCTTATGTTTTAGGTTTATTGACTTAACACATTTGACAAAAGGTTTATAAATTTGAAATAAAATTTGAGTTCAAGTAACTTAAAATAGATAGAATACTTCATTCAGATTACAGATCATTCGCTCTCCGATTATTCATCCCCGTTTTTATTTTGAATAAGAAATATTGAATATAACCTCAACTTGACTGAATGCATCATCTGGTCGACATATTATACCCCTGATCTGTTTTTCCTTCGTATACGAACATTAAAGTTTAATTTAAAATTCACAAATAAGATATCAATTAATTCCTTAAATGACCATAAATAAGTAAACTCCTCAAATATTTACAGACTTAGTTTGACATAACCATACATGTAAAATCTCGGATCTTTTAGTTGAACATTTTGAATGTTAGAGGGTAACATTTCACATTTTAAGATCTACAGATGCTAATTTCGAACATCCATTTTTCTCCGTGTGTATATTATTTTATATT
>NC_046662.1:102134786-102136155 GCF_010883055.1 Belonocnema kinseyi
TTGGGGTATAAATGAGATAAAAATAAAACACGACTTTTTAATTTTTAATAGTCTTCCCTTTAATGCATATACGTAAAATCAATAGATTTTTGTCATTTTCACTTAATTGTATGTAGCCATTTTCACAGGAGGCACATTTTGTTTACAAGCAGGCTACAATTATGGACTTTAACTTTTTAGTTCTTCAACGTAAGATTTTCAAAATAACGTATTTGGAGTCTATGAGTTCTTACGACTTCACGACGATATACATTTTCTTTAAAATTTAAAAATTGTACATTCTAAATATATTATTCTTAAGTAACCAATTGCAAGTGTCCGAGACTCAGACTCTGATACGTAATTGTCCTTAATGATAATAATAATATTAGGTACTCATTGGGCACAAAATCTGGCGACGTCTTCACGACATCGTTACGATATATTTACGACAACTTTACGACATCCCATGTCCATGTCGTTAAGGTGTCTTTACGATATTGTAAATGAGTCGTATGATCTAAGGACGTCTTTACGATATCGCAAAGACACCCAAACGACATGGACATAGGATGCCGTAAAGTTGTCGTAAAGATGTCGTAATGATGTCGTGAAGACGTCGGTATAGACTATAAACGCTTAAATCCTATAACAAAGACTTACGTTAGACAGGAAGCTTCAAATAGTATAATCTACCTATTGCCATAAACATAAGTTTATTGTTGCCCTGAAGTGGATTTCATTCTTTCCTAAAATTAAATAATTAATATACTGTGTGGACTTTCAGGAAACAATTATGATGAAATTAAGCTTTGGGTAGAAAAGCTTCTACCCCGTATATTTCTATTAGCCCATTAGCCTACTTTACGGTAAACTATCGCCATTCTCACGTTGACTGTTCCTCTCAAGCGGGATACCTTTGTTCATAAACAGGCCAATGTGACGAAATTTAAGAGTTTTTTAACTTTTCAGTGCACACTTTAAAAATAATATATTTAGAATTTGCAATTTTTTACAATTACATCAATAAATAATTTGGTTAGTAAATATCAAAATTAATTAGGTAATAATATTATTACTGAAGTAAAGCTGTTTAAACTTCACACTTCTTCAAAGAACTTACATATGCCAGGAATAAAAAAAGGTAGATTTCGAATATTTGATTCTGATGAGATCACCAATTTTAAAATGATTTATTTTTTGAAGTTTAAAATTTTTATCTGCTTACTTACAAAAGTCTTTTACTATTCGTATACCGACCACCGTTTCAGAAAGTATAGACCATTGATAAAAACCATTGAGATAAATTTACTATTCGGGAAATCCAGTAACAATTTATTGAGTTTTTGGAAACTTCAAACATCACACTTTATATACCTTCTATTGCTTG
>NC_046662.1:102136255-102140049 GCF_010883055.1 Belonocnema kinseyi
GGTGCTTCTTTATCCTAAAGTTGGGTTCGCTTCTGTCTTTAAAAATTAAATTCTCAGTATTGTGCAAATGGCTCTTTTAATACCAACTAGAAACATTTTCGGAGCAACAAATAAGTGTCGTGGCATCGCCAGGCTTCCACCGTCAGGCCTCGCCAGGCCTTGACTACACCACTGCCTATCAGGCCCTGATGGTGTTTCGTCACGCTAGGAATGAGAAAGTCCGAGTGTAGCCAACCTTAGACGGTCCGTAGCAGGTAACCTTTCTTATGCCTTAAAAATAAGTAAGGCCCTTTTCCGAGCCGTATATATTTCTTATTAAATTCCTTAAATTATTATTTTTTAATTCGAATGTAATAAATTTTGGGCTTCAGTAGGAAAAGCAGATAAAAATTTAGTTGAAAATTAAATAGTTAAATATATTTGATATGAAACAGGCAGAATAACTGCCCTTTTCCTGCTCGCATACAATCTTGTTGCAACGCTAATTGGCTTTTAAATGACTTGATCGGGCTTATAAGAAGGAAAACAAAATAATCGCGTGCATGTTGGTTTTCTAGTACTTATGAGCAATAAATAAAATCATTGTTTATAAAAAAAACTCAATTTTACAAAAGCATTATTAAAAAAAAGAATAAAGATAATAATCAAAATTCAACGTGACCTAAAAATCAAGCATTCAAAAAACTACTACAAAAGAGATGTGTAGTTTTATGGAAATTTATTGTGCACGTGTCGAAACTGTTGACATTCACAGATTCACCGGCGAAAAAACAAAAGTACGTTCAAAATACGCGCGAATACCAACGGACTTCAGAGGGCACGTCACGCGATATCGTGCGAATTTAAATTTGCATTTACGAAAAATAATTTCAGAAAATAATTATTTACATTATCATTCGGTATATTAATATTTTCTCAACTAATCATAAAATTACAAGTAAAATTACTAGAACCAATGATAAATATACGATAATATTGTAATAATATTTGTCTTCTTTTGTTTTCAAAAATGATACATTTGAAATATTTATAATAATTAATGGTTTCTAAAAGTTTCTTAAAACTGGAAAACCCGTCGTTTTTACGATCTAATTCTACTAAGATTTTAAAATAATTTTTCACGATCTATTTTTTGTAAAAACGTATTAAATTTGAACGCAATTGCAATGGATAGGCATCACATAAGGTAAAACAAAGGTGCGGGTCCGGTGCCTTAACTTGGGAACTCTTTTAGTACACTTCATCTTCAACATAGGCGCTCTTATCCGTATCTTTTCAGGGCTGTAAGGTTACCGTAAGTACGGTATAATTCAGACTGCCTTACCTAATAATCAGGGGAGGCTATTTGGGCCGTTAACGCACCTGATCAGGGCCGTTACATAAATTTATTAATCAGGCATCTTGAACCGGACTTGATCCACGCCTTTTTTTAAATAAGGCAAAAAAATGCAATTTCCGCACGGGCGGTTGCAGATTGATATACAAAATTTAATTTTTAATTTTTAGAAACATTCTCACGAGACACTAAGTTTATGAATATGGATGAATGAAGTTTGATATAAAAAGTTGAACCAGTCCCGAGAAAATCGACCGAGAATTCTGACGATAGAATTTGACATATTTTGTAAATTGGTTTACGGTAGCGACTAAAAGCAGGATTTTTAATTTTTTACGAAAATGAAGATATGCTTGTGATATGAGGATGCTGAATAAGAATTAAAATTTTTTTTTCAAAAAAGTTATTCAGTTCCTAGGAAATTAAATTTGTGTGTGATGGTGTTGCGGTGTAACAAACTGTTTTTCACTTTTTTTCTCTTAAAAGTAGTTGAATGTCATTACATTATCACGCGCTTCGCGCTCGATAATGTATTTACTTCGCGCTCTCCGCTCGTTCTTTACGCACAGACTTTTTAAAACTAAAGGTCAAAGCATCGACAACTGTGGTTTGGTGATTGTGAATTCTCTTTTGTTAAAGCTCCTCCGGCTTTAACAAACACATCCTCATCACGTATCTTGTGCTTCGCGCACGAGTTTGTCTCTCAAACTGATACCTATCATTTCCATAAGTGTATGTTATTACAATTCATAACACGCATTGACATTCCCAGGGGGAAAAATTATATATAGTTTATATATAATGTGAAGTTTTATATATAATATTCATTTGTCTTATACAAAAAATGCGTAAAACAAATGAGTATTCTATATAAAACTTCACACTATATATAAACTATATATAATATTTCCGCCTGGGTTAAAACACACGCAGTTTTATTTTCTCGTTTGAAAAAGTGCACATTCTTTAAAAAAACTTTAGTTACTTAATATTTTATTGCAAAGTTACACATGCGGTCTACAAATCAGCTTGACTGTGTTTTAAATTCTAAAATATATCCGTAGCCTCAGTGACTCAGATTTTGTCATTTGAATTTTCGACCCAAACTCAACTAGTTGTTATGATAATCTTGCATGGCATTCAAAATCAACATTTTTCTTTTATTGACTTTTTCTCATATCGTGCGTTTTTTAGCTCAAAATGTTAATTTTCGTGTTTTTTCGAATTTTGTAAATTCTACCCTACTGAAAATTCCTATATAGGTTCCTATATAGGATCCTATATAGGAATCTACATAGGATCCTATATAAGATTCTACATAGGATGCTATATGCTTCATCTGTAGGTACCACCTATAGGAAAGTACATATGATCCTATATAGGTGCCTGTATAAGACACTCTCTAACAAGGTACCTAATAGTGCCCAACTGATGGTACCTAACTAATAATGCCTCATGGTACCTAATGGTACGTATGTCTCTAGGTGGTCCTGGAGGACCAAAAAAACTTCTGCGCAGTCGTAAGTGCTATAAAATAGCACTGCGCATCTGGATATGGTCCCATGCAGAAACATATACAGGATCCTATGTCATTTCCTATGGGTGGCATCTATAGGTGAAACACATAGGTTCCTATGTAGGATCCTATATAGGGTCCGATGTAGGTTCCTATATAGGAACCTATGTAGGAATTTTCAGCAGGGTATAACTCTAGTAATTTTTGGTTTTGTGAAAAAAGTCATTGGGATAAATTGTTCGTCTTTTTGAATACTATGAACATCCGTACAGAAAATTTTTGAATTAAAAAAAAAGTGTCTCAGAAATATTCAAAATGTGCTCACTTTTTGAATTTGTATCCAAAATAACTGGTTAACTTCCTTGACCTTTAGTTTAGCACACTAAAAGAGTGTACCAAAGGCCAATCTGATGCATTCATGTTTTCAAAAATTATCTTGCTCACAGACAGACTTACAGACATACAGTCATACATACAGACATACAGTCATACATGCAGACATACAGTCAGACACACGTACTGACATACATACTGGCAGACATATTCGTGAAAACATGTTTTTCGGATTCAGATGGTCTCAAAACGTGGACATTTAACAAAAACTGGGGGGGGGGTCAAATTTTACACAAATCTAGTGTCTTCTCTGATGAGAATATGAAAATATGAAAAAACTTAAGTTTTGGGTTAGGATAGCACTGGTATTATACTTTGAAAATTAAATTTTTTATTTTAATTACTAAGAAAGGCTCAAGAAGAGAAGTATTATTAAGAAAGGTCAGAAAATGACACTAATTGAGAAAATACGCTTCACGGTGGTCAGGTACGGTGTGTCCCTAGATACCCTACGGCATACTATCTTTTTATTACTATACATCAAACTCTCGCTTTTAGTCACCGTGCTAGTTCCCGCAGTTTCTCAGGGGAGAAGGGCGAGCGCGGTTG
>NC_046662.1:102140149-102146897 GCF_010883055.1 Belonocnema kinseyi
TTCACTGTTTACGTTTCTAGGCACCCGAAATCAGTTCACGGCCATTTGAAGGCAACCGCCGACACTTGAGTGAAAGCGAGAATTTGGTGTACAAAAAGCCCTTTCGAGCAAATCCTTTCAACAGGATGTGTCATGGATTTTAAAATAATTTTTGGACCAATAAACCCATTTTCGTCAAAATGTCCCTTAGCACCTTTTGGACTTGCCATCCTTCGAATATGATTGAGATTCAAAATAATTTATCAACAAGGAGATATAGGGTAAATTGTATTGGTCATCCGTTCCGAATAAAATATCAAACTTTTATTTCGAATAAATAAAAGTGTCCACAGCCATACATTTAACTAACGTTTCGACAGGGCTTTGTGTCTTTTTTATGGTCGAAATAAACTAAAATAAATAAAAGGTATTTGTATGCTAAACCTTAATGCCAAATACATGAGAAAAAACTTAAAGTTGAAAAACAATCATAGTTTAAATGTGTTTTTGAAATAACCTTTTAGCATTTTCTAGTTTAGTGTATACTTCAGAATGAGAATTTTGTAATTTAAAAGATTTCATAGAATTAATAAAGTGTGCAGGAATAATAGATTCCCTCCGATATTTTAACACAAGGTGTCTTACTCCTTCAGGATTACAAGTATTCTTGAATTGATAATCCACTCACTTATGTCATACCTCGGTTGCGTTTGATACTTGTAAAATATGCGGGGTGTCCACAAAGTGCCGGGACGGCCAAATAAATCCTTAGGTACAATTTTTTGGAGAAAGTTGAGGTCATATTTAAAGTAACATTCAACGAGGAATCTAGTAGTGACCTTAGTTTAAAACTTGACCATCACCTTCATGGTTATTTCAAGGTTAACCTAATTTTTATAATGGTATTGCCCATTTTTTACATTGGCAATCGAAAGAGCTGAAAATTTTAATTTAAAAAGTCTAGTCAGGTCATAGGTAAGGTGTGACATTGATGGACGTATCAAGGTCATTCAAACTTCAATATGGTCTGAACATTTTTTCGCAAGTTATGTTGTGAAAATCATCTTCTTACCTCACTTACTTAATTAAACAATGCACATTAAATAGTGACCATCGAGTGACCTTGATAATGACCCTCAAGGTCATGTCAAGATCACTCTTTGTTTTTAAATTTAAACAACTCTGTTTGACATCGGAAATCGAAAGAAGGGCAAATTTTATATTAAAAAGTGTAGTCAGGTCATATGTAATGCTTGACTTTGAATGACCTAGGTATGTCCATCAAGGCCCCAACTTTCCTATGTCATGGTTACACTTTTTCACGTAAAATTTTCCGCTCTTCCGATTGCCAATGTAAAAAATGGGCAATTCCATTAAAAAATAAAGGCGACCTTAAAATAACCATGAAGATCATGGTGAAGGTCAAAACTAAGGTCACCACTGAATTCCTCGTTAAGTGTTACTTTAACAATGAACTCATCCTTCAACAAAAAAAATTGTACCCAAGGATTTATTTGGCTGTCCTGGGACTTTTTAGACACCCTGCATAAGCAAATTATGCCATGTTTCTCGTACCTGATTGACCGGTGTCATATAAAATAATACACAAAAAACCAATAATCTCTTGAGAGTCCTTTCCAGGAACTCTGAAATCAATGTCATAGATCAAACCTTTCTTCAAACGTGACTAAAATGTAAAAAAATGTCTTAATGAGGAGAAATAGGACAAATTATTTTGGACATCCGTTCCAAATAAAATATCAAACATTTATTTCAAATAATAAGTGTCCGCGTCCATAAATGTGACCGACGTATCGGCATGGCCTTGTGTCTTTTTCAACATTGATTTAAACTAAAAGCAAAAAAATGTTTTCGTATGCTAAACTGAAAGGCCCGAATACATAAGAGAAAACTTAAAGTTAAAAAAAAAAATAGTTAAAATGTGTGTTTTTTTTTAATAACCTTTTACCATTTTCTAATTCAGTGTACACATTATAATTCAAATTTTGCAATTTATAGAAGATTTCGTAGAATTAATAACCAATAATAATTTTTTTGCCTGGATATATCGCATAACAAAAACGAAAGTAGAGCATTCTTATAAGTAACAAGTTTCTATGTCTTCAATTCATAAATTTATCCCTTAATTTGAATTTTTATGACTCCAACACGAGCGGCTTAGAACTTCGAGTGTATACCTATCAGAGATCAGAACCTTTTTGATTGGGCACGAGTTTAAAGGGTTCCTTAAGGATCCGGGTCCGGACCCGTACCTTTTTAAATTCTAAAGGGACCGGGTGCAGACTCATACCCTTTTATTTCATAAGGGGACGGGCCCGG
The DNA here is from genome assembly GCF_010883055.1 of Belonocnema kinseyi. Lineage (NCBI taxonomy): Eukaryota > Metazoa > Arthropoda > Insecta > Hymenoptera > Cynipidae > Belonocnema > Belonocnema kinseyi. The sequence continues at coordinate 102,142,469 of NC_046662.1, forward strand.
GCCCGGAACGATTAGAATTTACAGGATTTGGCTCCGGAACTGTGGCCTTTAAATTCTTAAGGGTCCAACCTAAAAGGTTCCCTGTAATACAAATATTTGAGAAATTTATTGACACGATTTGATTAATAATTATTAATAATTATTAGTCAAGATATAAAAGAGGTTGGAAAGCGATTTTATTTGTCTGAGTGTTGTAATAATTATTAATTAAAACAATGAATGAGATGTTAAAAATGACATACTTCAGACCATAGGGTTAAGGTGTTCATAGAATCCTTTATTCAAATTATTCGACGTTTCGATAACTATACGTTTTCCTCATTAGGATAGAGTCGTGTACATAAAAGTTCCTTATATAATTTCGAGTATTGATTATTTATCCTTAATTCTCCTTTTCTCAATAGTTCTTTATGTTATCTTCATTTAAGGTTAATTAAATAAATTATATTGTTTATTTAAAAAAAACACACATACATTACTTTATAACACAGATCTAAAAAAAGCAGTACTTTAAAGATTACGTTTTGGTGAGATGGAAACAAAAATACGTTTTGCTCCATTTTTCAAACGAGAAAAAGAGGAAATGATATAAGGAACTTTTATATATACTACTCTATCCTGATGAGGAAAACGTACAGTTTTCGAATCGTCGAATAATTTGAATAAAGGATTCTATCAACACCTTAATCTTATGGTCCGAAGAATGTGATTTTTAACATCTCATCCATTGTTTTAATTATTAATAATTAATAAATCTACCAAATTAATTAGATTTTAAAAATTTGAGTCAAACTTGAGAATTGTTTATTTTTTATCCCAATTTTGTGTTTCTCTTTATTCTCTCTCATTTGGTCGTCCAGCAATTTGAAAAAATTTTAAATGTAATGCTAAGAACCTTTTAAGTTGGACCCAGCAATAAAAGGTTTCTTGAGGGCCCGATTGCAGACCCGTAACCTTTCCTTTCTTAAGGGTACAGATCCGCACCCGGAACTTATAAATTCTAAGGATACGGGTCTTTTGGAGAAAAGTCTACGAAGTGCAGCATAGACTGCACGAAGACTTAGAAAATATAAATAGCTTCAAGGAGCTGTGTGATGCAATCATAACACCTGATAAAGAATGACCACCCATCACTACCGAGGAGGTGAAAAAGTATTAAGAGGGATGAAGAACTATTCCGCACCGGGACCAGATTGATTCAAAACCTTCTGGTGCAAGAAATTTCCCTCAACCCATCAGCATTTGGCCCGTATTTTCACATAATATTTGAAGTGGGAAGAGCCGATTCCGGAGTGGTTGGTGGAAGAGCGCACAATACTCCTGTCGAAAATAAGCAACTTAGCTGACCCGAAGAATTACAGGCATATCACTTGTCTGAACACACTGTATAAGATATTCACAGTTATTCTAAATGATAGGATTGTATGGGCAATTGAACCTGTGTAGCAAGAAATGTATGAACAACGAGGCTCAAAGAAGGGCGTAGTGGGATGTCGGGAGAACCTGCTCATCGATAGATGTGTCTGCAAAGATGCATGATTCTACAAGCGTGACCTATCGATGGCCTGGGTTTATTATCGGGAAGCTTTCGTTTCGACCTCCCATAGACGTATTATCTGTCTTTTGGAAAGCTTAAAGGTTCATCCGCAAATCGTTAGGTACATAGAGAGATTGATGCCGCTTTGTGAAAACAGATTTACTATCTTATCGGGAAAAAATCGTGTGACAATTAACAAGGTCACATTTCAGAAAGGTGTCTTTCAAGGCGACACCATGAGCTCACTCCTTTTTTGCCTTAAATTATTGCCACTATCTCTAGCACTTCGCCATTCCGACGGGTACTTGTGCGGCAAACCTGCAGATCTAAAGTACAAGGTTACTCATGTATTTTACATGGACGATCTTAAGATATATGCTAAAAACAAAGAGCAACTACATCTAGCTCTAGGGATTGTCGAACGATATACTAAGGAAATTGGAATGGAATGTGCGTTAGACAAATGCGCCAAGGCTTGTTTGAAGCAAGGAAAACTTAATGGCATCCCTGAAGATCCTGAGCTCGTTGATAGAAGCGCTATACGACATCTTTGCGCTAGAGAGACTTATACATACTTGGGCGTGCCACAGAGCCGCATTCAGGAAGTGACATCTATAAAGGATACTCTCCGAAGCAGACACAAACGTCTCATCTGGCAAATTTGGTCTTCCGAACTGTCGGCGAAGAACAAAGTATCGCAACGAACATGCTTGCGGTCCTGGTAGTACTCTATTCATTTGGAGTAGTTCCATGGACGAAGAACGAGCTCAGATCCCTTAATATCGGGACAAGAAAGGTTATGTACATAAATAAAAGCATGCATCTTAAGTCTTCTCTTTCGCGACTGTACATCGCACGCGGTCAAGATGGTCGCGGAATGTTGACTCTTGAATGTCTTCACAACAGGATTATTCTGGGTACAGAACATAGAGTTGCAAATGGAAGAGACTCTCTTCAACAGAAGTGTGGAGGATCAGTGAATGTTGTGTGAGCTAACGTTTGCTTTGCTTAAATCGCCCGGATTGAAGCCTGGTACGGAGCTTTTCATTTTGGCATGCCAAGACGGTGTTATTTTCACCTTAACATACCGTCGCCACATTTTGAGCTAAGACATTCCCGATGATCGCTGCAGGGCGTGCCATGCACACCCCGAGCATTTAGCACACATACTATCTAGTTGTCCAACTCACGCGGAAACGACCTACATTCAAAGGCACAATGGGGCACTAAGGGTGCTTTATTACCATCTCTGTCACTCTTACGGCATTAACCTCAATATCAGTCCTATAAATGCTCCTAGGGAAATTGACTTCATTGTAGAGAATGCGAAATGCCGCATATACTGGAACTTTATATTCTCGACAATTGTTTCTGTTGCACATTATAGGCCAGACATGGTTCTTCTTGACCGTGTTCTCAGGGTGCACGAAACTTTTGCCAGATCGTCGTTTTGATTCCGTTACAGACTGTAACCACCTACCTCGCGGTCGTGAGCCTTCTGCATTTTTCTCGCAAGTGTTCTAGCATATTGTTGACACGCAGGGATGCTTGTTAGGCCATTAGCAAGTGAAAGCTTGGCACCTTCAAGAGCGCTGATGATAAGGACGATCAGTTTAACAGAATATTCCGGGTACAATCGTTGCAACCCCCTTATAAGGTCTCGATACCTCTCTTTCTTTTCATTCTCCTTGGCTATGATGTTTTTGTCAGCTGGTGCCGAAAATTCGATAACGAACATGGTTCGCTTCTCTAAGTCAAGAAGAACCATGTCAAGAGATTGACTGATCCTTCACATTTTTGTGGAAGATACCGTGCATCCTCTTATCGAGGAGCTGTTCATGAAAGTTTTTCTCTTGTGCTTTCTTAATCCGGACTTCCAGGAGAGAGTACTCGAGATAGATTAGATTTGATGCATTTTGCTCACCCCTAATACTGAAGTCAAGTCCGAGTGTCTCAGCAGCCTCCTCCGCTTCTTTGTACAGAAATGCTCCTTTGCCCACTTCTTCGTGATTCCTGACCATTTTAAGAAGAGGGTCTCTTCCATTTGCAACTCTATGTGCTGTACCCAGAATAATCCTGTTGTGAAGACATTCAAGACTCAATATTCTGCGACCCCCTTGACGGCGTGAGATGTACATTTGCGGAACGGAAGACTTAAGATGCATGCATCTGCTTCGGAGAGTATCCTTTATAGATGTCACATCCTGAATGCGGCTCTGTGGCACGCCCAAGTATGCATAAGTCTATCCAGCGCAAAGGTGTCGTATGGCGCTTCTATCAACGAGCTCAGGATCTTCAGGGATGCCATTAAGTTTTTCTCGCTTCAAATAAACCTTGCCTCATTTGTCTAACCCAAATTTCATTGCAATTTCCTTAGTATATCGTTAGACAATCCCCAGAGCTAGATGCAGTTGCTCTCTGTTTTTAGCATAGATCTTAAGATCGTCCATGTAAAAAACATGAGTGACCTTGTACTTTCGATCTGCAGGTTTGCCGCACAAGTACTCGTCGGAATGGCGCATTGCTAGAGATAGTGGCAATAATGTAAGGCAAAATAGGAGTGGGCTCATGGTGTCGTCCTGAAAAACACCTCTCTGAAACGTGACCTTGTTAGTTGTCACACGATTTTTGCCAGATGAGATGATAAATCTGGTTTTCCAAAGCGGCATCAATCTTTCTATGCACCCAACTATTTCCGGATGAACCTTTAAGATTTCCAAAAGACAGATGATAAGTCTATGGGATGTAGAATCGAAAGCTTTCCGATAATCAATCCAGGCCAAATGCTGATGGGTTGAAGAAAACTTCTTCCACCAGAAGGATTTGATATAATCTGGTCCCGGTGCGGAATAGTTCTTCATCCCTCTTAATACTTTTTTCACCTCCTCGGTA
>NC_046662.1:102146997-102164301 GCF_010883055.1 Belonocnema kinseyi
TGTATGTATGTATTTTAGTATCGTATTCATGGGGTTTCATTTGTATTTTACTTGTTTGACTTGATACGGAAAATGTTGTTTGTTTTTACGTATTCCCAATGCCTGAGAAGATCCTTCTAGAAAGTAATAATTTTAACTTTATAGAAGACAATTTTTTAGGGTTATGCATGTTCAGACCCACAGATTCTGAATTCTTTAATTAAGGATAACTAATTTAATAATTACATATTGCTTATTCGTCAATTTTAATCTCATTTATGAGCCGATAAAGATCGATCCAGAAAATAAGTCTAGTAAAAGAATGTTGAGAACAGATAGAAAAACAGTTCTTATTAGTGAATACAACAAAGCTGCCCCCTGCTGGATCGCAGTATTGTATAATACCATTTAAGTCTTATATGTTGTTTCACATAAACAGAAATGATTGTTTATCCTTTTTAAAATGTTTTCTCTGATTTTCTGGAAATAAGATTTTTGGTAACACAGGTACATGAATTTAGAAAGATTTGAAAGTAACAATTTTTAAATTTGTTATTAAGAAACCCGCCTCTATGAGGAAGAAAATTTATACTGTGTGTATCAAACTGCGCATGCGCAACTTTATTCGCTTGGGTGTAGAATAAGTGTATTTCACCGTGCGCAAGCGTATTGAAGCTTTCAATAGAGAAAAGTGCATCATTTATTTTATACCTGATACATTTATAAATGTATATATCATTAAAGAAAATATAAGTTGATATGAAAATGTCAAAAATGAACGTAGAAAATTTGGAATTAGCGAACCAAACGAGATGGGGTTAACCTGCATTTGCGTTAGACGAATAAGCGCCTTATTCCTATCATCTGAAAATGGGGGATCATGTGAGAAATTATAGGTTGGAATTTGAATCACTGATTTCTTTTACGTAATCAATTTCGGAATTTTTACGTAGGTGTCGCTTAGCTGTCAACTATTAGTAGCGTTTATTTCAAATTATGCAATAAAAATCATTTTGGGGAGTTACTGTGATAGTGATCGCAAAATGGGCCTATTTTCTTCTGGTATTCATTCGGATCATCATGAACCTCAAAACGATACCTACTGCACCTGCTATGCTTTTTGATAAATTTGTAACATGCTGCTTTGTAGATTACAGCTCGTACCAATAAAAGGACAATTTTTAATATTTTATAATTTTCATGATTGGGCTCCATTCAGAAATATCCAATAAATTCATTCGAATTTTTTAAGTTTTTTCTGGACCGTTTTGCGACTTTAAGGAAAAATGAAAGTTAACTTTTAAAATATAGGCTTCGTCAATAGTAATTTTTTCCACATTTTTTGCTCTTTCCAAAACAAAAAATTTTTCACCGAGATACGAGAGACATCATTTAACAGGTAGAAAGATTTCGAATGAGCTTTGCTAAATGCGAACTCAGTGCGATTTTTCTTGCACTCAGATAGAGCTACTTGTTTCGAAGAGTCAAGAATTTCTGTTTCGATATTCCAATCCCACGAAGTACTACAAGGAAACAATACGCCCACCTACTGACGAGAAACTTTGAAATCGATGTTTCAATTAATTTTAAGATATCTATTACTTATCATAATATGAGGCTTTAAACTTTTTTTTCTTTCTGTTAATGAGTTAAATTGTAACTAAAAAGTAATTTTTTCTTTTTCTAATTATGGAGCCTAAAAGTTTTTAGCTGTAAGGGTTTTTAAAAGGAATCAATTCGCCATTTTGTGTTACAATGAAATTTATTGTTACAAGAAATAGATTGCGTAAATATGTAATACACTGCGTTACATTATTAAAAATTGTAGTAAATTAAAAATATTAATGTATATTAAAATTAATATCCCAACCATATAAGATCGCTATTAGATACTTTCTTATTAAATTTCATATTCTTTTATGATAATCACTCAGATAATTCCATTTTAAACAACATTTTCCTAACAATGAAGTATTTAATTTGATGCATCTTTTTGCATAAAGTTACAGCAATGGAATTTGCTCACCTTGACTTGATTTTTTAAAACGTCTGCTTTTCTTCGATGCAGTCTTTCGTGTGCTGAATAGACTTCTTTATAGTTCAATCTTCTTATTCGCAGGTTCTTTCGTTTGCATAGGCGTTGCTAGCAACTCTTGTTAAAGGGCCCTGATTGTTGGTTCAATGGGATTCAAAAGTTTCTCCACTGCTGCTATCTGCTTTTTATTTTCGACCTCGTTTTCTACGATGTTTATGGGCATCTGTAGTTTGTCTATCAATTTTTTCTTTTTTTCTAATAGTGGTTTCCTTTCTTCAGATGTACTGAAAAGTTCAAAAATGTATTGTTCTTCTATTACTTGAATTTTCAGCGATTTCCAACAAATGGTTGTCTCCTAAATAGAAACATGTATTATTATACTATTAACATGTATTTTTATTATTATTAAGAAATCCCATTTAAAAAAAAGATTCAATAGCAGAAACTCCAAGGCACAAAGTAAGCCAATGAAAACACATCAACAACAAAAATTTAAAAAGAAACAAAAATAAATGAAAAAATATAATTGAATTTGAAAATAAGAGTTAATAATTAATAAAAAATAATTAATAGATAAAATAGAATAGAAAACAGAAACCGCAAGGCACAAAGTCAGCTAACGGAGATTCAAACCAAAGACAATTAACAATTATTAAAATAAAAATATATACTTATTATAAATTGCAGATTTATATCAGAAATTACGCAAATTGTGATTTAAAGTGAGAGAAAGATAATAACTCGTACATTTTTTGTAATAAATAGTTTATTTTTAATTCCAAAGACTAACTTTTATTTCGCCAAAGAATTTTTCGCCAGTGCAAAAAACAATAATACTAGTTATATACCTGAAAATAACGTTTTCAGCTCAAAACAGTTATTTTTAATTCAGAGAAGCCAAATAATAAGGCTCAGAATAAGAAAAAAGGAACAAAAAACATCAATCCTGATGATAAAAAGTGCAGCCTGTGTCTATTGGTACTAAAAAATGCAGCTATTTGTACCAATATTTCGCAATACACATGGCTCGTTAAATAACCATTTTTATTCTTTAAAAACCTTTGTGGATGAAATATATATTCATCTTTTGAACTGAAACAAAATGTGGTATTGCTTACCATATATACGCTTTCGTATTTTTTTCTAGCCTTACACCAATAATTACGTTATTTCAGATATTCATGGATAATTTAAATCATACTCTATTTTAATTTCAATAATTGTTAATTATTCCGGTTTGAATCATGCGCCAACAGCCACCAATGAGAGTCCGTGCGCCGGGCAAGCGCAGTAGCTCAACATGCCAAAGTCGGGATCACTGCGCATTAGGCGTAACCGGACAAGTACGCGTGTGCGAGAGATGAGACAAGAAGTGAGGACAAGCGAACGAAGGAGAAATAAAGAAACGAGAAGTGTCGTAGAGTCTACTGTAATTAATAAATAAAATAGAATAGAAAAGAAAACATATACACTAAGCCAGAAAGTCAGATGATTGAAAAAATTCAGCAACACATTTCGATGAGAAACGAGATAAAAATGAAAATTAAAAAAATTTAATAGAATAATGAATGGAAACTCAAACGCACAAAGTAACCTAATAAATCATTTTTAACCAAAAAGTGCTATTTACATTTTTTTAATTTGCAATAAAACAGACGAATTTCTAAATAAAAAGGTCAATTGTATGCGTCTAGAGTGTGAAGTTCTGTTTAAGAGGTTATGTTTACCACAACCGTAGCAGAAGAATTAATGTGATTTATATTCAGTAAAGAAGCGACTAAAAAAAGGCAGGATAGAATAGTTTCTATTGTTTTCCATGATATATTTTACAAACAATTTTTTAGAGTGTATTTAAAAATGTCATGAATTTTACATGCATTTTAAACAAAAAGTAGCTTTTTCGTATTAAACAAAATCTTTTAGTTTTTTGAGACGTGAATTTTCGTTATTTGACATAGAAGAATATAAATTTTGCTTGGAGATCCTTTTAATTAATTTAAGGCTCATAACTCTATTTGAAAATTCATTTCCTTGGTTAAAAATACAAGTATTTTATTTAAAGATTCTTTTTTTTTGTGTGAAAATTTTATATCTAACTGTACATATAACTTTTTCACTTTGGGTTCAAAGTGTATCTACTTTTTATTAAAAGTTCGTGTCTTTTGTTGAAAAATTTGGTTGTATTTTTTGGTAGAAAAGTAATATTCACGGCCAGGGAAAATGAAAAATTTATTAGCATAAGGTAGAGGTTTTTTCAAATTGGTATTTTTTGCTTTTTTGTCAAAATGAAATCTTGAATTTTCATGTAGTTTTTTGTAACGTCCCTAGCAGACCGAAGGAACCGAAAGGAGCCTCTACAAAGTACCCTTAAAGAACCCACTGAGTCCCACTCCGGTTTCTTCTTTAAAACCTTTAAAAGAACAGCAAGATCAATTTTCAAATTGTTGAAATTGGGATTCTACGTTAAAATTTCCATTAGAAACTCACGGAGCAATCGCAATACTTTTTTTTGCAACGTTAAAAATTAAAAGAGTGTCATTAACTTCTGCTGAAGGTGATTCAAGTGCATCCGTAATAGCTCAAGTAGTATGTTGCGCGCGAAGTTTGAAAATAAAATTCTTTCTCACTTGCAAATACTCCGTGAGTTTCTAATGAAAATTTTAACGAAGGATCCGAATTGCAACAATTTAAAAGTTGATCTTGCAGTTTTTCAAGTTTTTAAGAAGGAACCGAAGGGGGAGTCAGTGGGGTCTTTAAGGGTACTTGTAGAGGCTCCTTTCAGTTCCTTCGGTCCGCCAGGGGTACACTTTCGGTATTTCTCATGGAAAAAATATATTTTTAATGATTTTTGTGGAAATACCACTTATTTACATTAGACTGAAAAAGACGAATGCAATTTTTAAACTTGTAAATAATATCACTGGAGTTTTTTCATCCCATTTTACTACATTTTCTCCCTTTTCAATTCAGAAATTACTTTTCTTTGATAGAAAAATATTGAATAGCCAATAAATTACACTTATAATGTATTTTTAGGTTACGTCGTTTACTTTCATTGTGAAATGAATATTTTATGAAGGTAAAAGGCTAAGTTAGGAACACAGTTGAAAAATAATGCATCCTTAGGCTATGTTTTGTTATGTCCTCCGTTTTTCCATCCCTATCCGACCGCCTGCAAAAGCGCTGGCTAAATTTTGATGTGAGTCGTGAGAACTAATCCTCTGGCGGCGCTGATGCGCTTCTTGCTGGCAGATACATTAGGCTATATGGCAAATGTAAATATATAATTAAGAATTTATGACAAAGAAAGTTTAAGTGACTTACACTGCGCACGAAAGAAATTTTAAGGATTAAAATAATATTTTTTCAAAACAGAGTTGAAAAATCAAAAATAAAAGAAGTATTTTTATGAGGTTAAAAAACTTTTTTTTATAATAGGTATGTCTAATGTTTTTTAGTCCTAAAAACTTTTTATTTCAAATAAGTCTTTTTTTCAGAATAATAGGTAAACAGTAAAAGAGGATTTATGATACAACTAAAATGCAAATTGCATGAATATAGTAGAAAAGTTTTCACTGTTGATTTGTTGGAATTATACTTCAATTACAATTTTTTTAATTGTACTACAAATATCACAGATAATTCATGCTTCAGCCGAAAATTGATTTGAAATTACATTTTAATTGTTTTATTTCCTGGAAAGTATCAATCGTAGCTTCGTTGACATAGAAGAGCAAGTTTTCTTTATATTCTTAATTAAAAAAGTTTATTTTCCAAACAAACATTACACGAAAATATATAATGACACATAACCTTTTCTTAAGAATACTTCAAATGTTTAGCGCTTCGTTACGTATTTCCGGTTCCGATTTCGTAGTGGCTAGTGGAGGGGGTAACGTGACACAACTCTCCCTAGAGGAACTCTAATTTCGATATCCAATTATGGCCAAATAAGAACGGTATTTTCTTTGGCCTTTCGGAATATATACAGGAGAGGGTGGCCGTCAAAAGAAGGAGACAAACTTATTTATTATTATACGGTAGACAATAAAGAGATTAATCATTGAAAAGACATTTGTAATTGCAACCGCGAAACATGAGAACGAGAGGCGAGTTAACCTCAAAATATCAAGACATGGCTCAGAGGTGCTTCTGACCACAGCTGTCAGGTGGCGCTAAAAACGAATGCGCGAAATTAAAATTTTTATTATATTTTGCTATTATATTCACTCTTTTATGTGTTGTGCATTATAAACTTTAGTGTGAGGTATTTCTTGTAGATTGTTTTAAAATAAGCAAAGTTTTTTCTTAGAATTTTCTGAAATATATCGTCAAAAAAAAATCAATTTTTCGAGAGAAAAATTCTCGATTCCACAAAAATGGCTAAACCCACAAAAAAATTATATGATGTGTTTCTGATAGAATTAAACATGTAACAAAAAAAAATAAAAAGGTGGAGTACTTGACAAAATAGTAATTTAATATTTTCAAAAGAACATTGTAACTTTCAATATTTTCTCATTTCTCGACAGATCTCAAATCTGGAAAGAAAATTTAAATATCTCTATTAAGTTAAAAGTTATAGCTGTTAAAAAAAATAATTTGTTAATATTTTTAAAGAAAACTTCAAAAATCAAATACTAATAACATCAGTTTTTTTTAAATCAAGAAAACAAGTGCAGTTTAATTCGCTCTAAAACACAACATAGTTTATCGCTAAGAGATTCTACGATTTAAAGTTCAACTCTGGCAAATTAATTTAAACAAAAAAGATATCTTACACAAGTGGCAAAAACAAATAGTAGAATAATTAGGAGTGGGTGGTAGGACTAAGCCTGTAAAAGACTTGTAAAAGTTTCCTTTTAAATTACCAAATGAACTTTATTGCAAGGCGCAAAAGAAAAATTTGTAATATGAACTATTTTTGTATCGGCCCCCCTCCGAGAAAAATATATTTCTAATGGTTGTTATCTAATGTGTATTTATCATTTCTTCATAACTAAAAAGCCATAACGCATTTCAACACTTCAGAAAAATACGCAACTTGTTAACATTAGGCAAAGATTATTATTAATATTGTATTATATTAATATGATATTATTATCATTAAAAGTTATTTTTATTTTTCTAAAATTGAAATGTTTTATACGTAACTATAATATCAGAGTATGTATAAATAAGCGATCGTCGGGTATTTCGACATACATGTATGGCGAAATAGTCGCAGCCTAGGCTGTGTTTGAGAATTGACTGGCAGTACTAGTACTGCCAGTAGAATTTGAATGCGTTCGGAAAGTGGTGACATTGCCATTCCGAACAACCTTACAATTGTAGCGATTATTGAATGCTTTTTTCTTGCTTCGGGCTCCGTTGTGGGTGAAATGGCTGAGATGGCAGTAGATTTCGCAAATGATAAAAATTTATTAGAGACGCTTCTTTTAATGGAAAGTGACAGTGCTGGTGATAGCGAGGATGAATTAGTGTTAGCGCAAATGACTACAACGGCATCAGAAAACTTTTTTTGGACCTTTGCAGAGACTTCCTAATATCCCAGCATTTGTGGATGCTATAGTTTGGTTGTGGGAGGATAAGAATTATCAAGAAAATTATCTGTACATACATAAAAAAGAGCATCATATTTTTGTAGTAAATAACTAAACCACAATAAACACAAGCTTGGGGTGGGGTGGGCTCAAATCGAACCCCCTTCTCAAGTTTAAGGCTCTTGGATCGGGGTGCACAAAAATGGCGAAACCTATAAGACACTCGAAAATTACCAATGGTCAATGATAATTGGATTTTGAGGTTTTAAAAATGCACTCTTAACATGTTCCCGTTACCGAAAGGGGTTCTAAGGTTGTGGGATATGCGCTTGTAATTTGCCTTTTTGAAACATCTACAAAAAAAAGGCTACTACATGGGATGCGTTCCAGGGGACCACACGGGTGCACTCAAAGCCGTCCACGACGCTAGGCAGCAACTAAAATCTTCTTATGCTGTTCTTGCATTTTTTAAACTTTTGTGTAACGTAACATCAATTATCATTCTCCAAACATTACGCGTCAAGCGTAATTACGTTTATGGACATGTCTTATTTACTTATATGGAAGTGGCGCATTACGTAGAATCGTATGAATACGATAAGTATTGTACAACCTATTCTCGCTTTATAGAACACCAATGTCAATCGCATACATTTCTTGTTGAGATTAATATATCTGCAGATTTTTGCAGACATTTAAAAACCATCGTAGGCATCGAATTTAGTAACAATTTTTTCAAAGAAAAATTTTCAAACTATTTTCTACGCCCTTATTCGCAAAGATTAATTATTTTTAGATATCTAGACAGTGCACTCGGAGAGATACAATGTAAATTATTATTATTTATTTACTCAACTTTTACTCAGGTAAACCCGGTTATACATTATAGCCACGGACTTAGTCAAGTGACTGATGAGAGTAGAATGTTATATGTTAATTCAACTAATTTAATACGCTGCTTGAAATCTCCAGCGATGATGTTGTAGGCATACAATTGCGAGCAGCCACGAGCGTTGGAGGTGACAACAGTCACCTCTAGATGCCTTAAACTTTATAGCAATGACAAGTCCTTCTGTCTCTGGACAGAGAACACCCTTTTTGAGCCAAATATTGGATGCCTCACTACCCACTTCATTTTGATCTAACGATTTGGAGTGCTCGCCATGGATGGCTTTCTGTCTCCATTTTATTTCTAATTCCTCTATGGTTTCTGCCCTGATATTCAAGGCCCCATTTGCGGATAATATTAAGGGCTTATAGGCAAGATCCACTTTACAGATTCTCCTGTAAAGCGCAACATTTCGTATGCTGTTAAAATAGTCCCGCAACTGTACAACTTGTGACTCACGCGGTTTTTTGACATCTACAATACGCTTACCCCCTAAATGCCGTGGTAGAACTACCCTTTCAATCGTTTAATTTCTGTGGTGTATTCAGTGCTTCGTCATTTCTACGCGAATAATTCTGTTTAACTTTTCAAGGTCGGTTTTAGACCATTTTATGAGCCCGAAGGAGTACGTGAGGACAGGGATGGCATATGTGTTGATCGCCCTGATTTTGTTAGCCGAGTTGAGAAAACTCTTCATAATCAATCTGAGTCTCGTAGTGAAGGTAGTCGTTAGGCTTGGCTTATATATCGTATGCTGAATATCCTTAGATTTAAGAATACGCAGATATTATATGATAAGCAGCTTCAGGTCATCCATGTAAGGAGGATGGGTCAATTGATGACCATCCTCATAATCATGAATTATGAATCCAGGAAACATGCTGTTTAGTGTTTTGCACAATGGATTCAACGCTAAACAGAACCATAATGCGCTGAAGGCGTCTCCTTGGAAAATATTCGTCCTAAAGCGTAATAAAGCAGATTTCGTAAAGTTTTTGACTTTGAGCAAATAGTAATGCGGCACGGAAGGAACCGCTTTCTTGTAGTCAATGTATGCCATGTGTAAGTTCCTTTTATGCTTTCGAGCTTGAGTCATGGCAACAACGTCTGTAGTCATTAGATCTTTACAGTTTGGCGAGTTTTCACAACATCCTTTTTGTTCTTCTGTAAGAATCTCATTCTCGTCGCAATGAGAATATACATTATCTGCAATGATAGCTGTAAGACATTTATAAATTGTTGGAAGGCAGGCTATCGGTCGAAAGTCAGGTGGATTTTGAGCGTCTGGTACTCTAACCAGAAGTTGTGCACCATGTCCGGACCTGCAGCTTTCCCATTACTTGCTGTTTTCAAGACCGCTGAATCATCTCAAGCTGTGATGTTTGTCATTTGCATCTCGGGGTTTATTGCTTGCCCTTGTTTTCTTCAGTTTGAACCAAGCAGTGTCCAAATTGCATCTGTTTATTTTTCCCCAAACACCCGACCAGTAGTTAGTCATATCTTTAAATTGAGGGACTTCGGTGCCTTCGTGGTTATTTGATTTTACTCTCAGTTCAGGATAGAATCTTCTTTCATCTGTCTGAAAGGTTCGATTTTTTTGCCTTCGTGCATTACTTTTCTTATACAAACGCAGTCTTGCAATAAGAACATCAAGTCTCTGTCGTTGGGAATCTATAATCTCATTCAATATTGCTGGTGTTAATGTCTCGATTTGCCGAGGGTAGATTATTTTAGTAACATGGTTTATCAGCTTTCTGGTTCTATTTCCTTTTTTATATTGAGTTAATTGACCCAATTTCACCTAACTTTGTTGACATCCATATCTAACCTGATCTTCCATCGTGGATCTCAATCCCTTGCTAGGACAAAAACTGCATTTACAGGTCTAGTTTTTCGGCCCAACATTCTAACGGTTGCCACAGCTGCACAGTATACAAGAGTTTGCACCTCTAACGCGGTTTGTGCTACGTTCAAATACGTAGGTGAAACCTTGCTGCCGAAATGTGCTATTAGTGCACGCAGATCATTTGTTATGTTCATTTTGGGCAGAGAATGTTTTAGTGTTGGTTCTGCATATCTGAACTTTAGTGAAGGATGACCAAAATTCCTTTCAAGGTGCTTCTGCCTTGGTTTGTATAAGGCCATCCCCCTTTGGAGGATGTGGTGGTGTTAGATCATTAATAAGTTAAGGAAGAACATCAATTGCTCCTGCTTGACCGTTTGACGCAGTTTCTTCTAACTGACGTTCATTGCCGTCGTTTTTCCACGCCAAATCAACCTGTTGTTTAATCTCCATTGCTCGCTTTTCTGTCACGTGTAGATTAGTCCTAATGTCCTTCACCTTAGCGACAATATCTTTTAATGCGACTTTTTGTATATTAGGATACTTTGCATTAAATGCCGTTCTTAAATTGTATTCTTTTTTCATTTTCGTTTCAAACCTCGCACTTTCGTAATAGAAACGCACCAATTCCTCTTTTATTGTGGTATCCCAATCGATGCTCTCCCACGGTATTACTGTCGAGGTGGTTGGCTGCAAATAGCTGACGCTAGTCAAAGAATCCTCAGCAGGCACAGTTGATGTTCCACTGCTTACCGTTTGTCGCAGATGTTCTTGCTGGCTAGCAGTTTGATTAGTGAGATCTGCTTGACCATCTCGCAGCTCACCATCGCCACCGTCCCGCATGCTGTGGCCTCCAGCTCCATTTTTCATATATGGGTTTTGGTGTTCTACTTAGTCCCTCTCCTCATCATTATCAGCCTTTTTGGCATTGGAAACCCTGTCAGTAGCAACGCTATACTTTGGTAGATATTATCATTGTTATTATTATTAAATTAATTAAATAATAATAATAATAGTAATAAAATTCAAGTAATTTTTTTAATTCAATGTCTTCGAGTGCACTCTCTCGATATCTAAGAATAATGAATCTTTGCGAATCAGGACGTAGATAATAGTTTGCAAATTTCTCCTGAAAGAAATTCTGACTAAATTCGATGTCTTCTGTGTAAGATAATTAATTAAATTATTTAATTCTATTAATCAAATAATAATGATACTAACAACAATAATAATTCAATTAATTTTTTGCATTGAATCTCTCCGAGTGCACTGTCTCGATATCTATGATTAATGAATGTTTGTGAATATTGAAAGGACGATGGTTTTTAAATGTCTGGAAAAATCTGCAGATATTGTTATTTTCAATATGAAATTTATGCGATTAATATTATTGTTCTATAAAGTTAGAATAGGATGCACAATACTTACCTATTTTTTCCTATTCCGGAGCCAAGTAAGACATGTCAATAAACAATTACAATTTACCGACAGTACACATGCCTAATAGTACGATCAAATAACGCTAAGCGATCAGCGCCAAATAACTGTCAGTTGCTTTTGTCTCCATTAATGTAGTTAGGTTCACGACTTCACTTTCATTTTTTAGCTGTTACTCGATTTGTTTCGAAAAAGCAGATGGCAAGCTCATATCTCACAACCTTAGAACCCCTTTTGGTGACGGGAAAATGTTTAGCGTGCATTTTTAAAACTTTAAAATCGAATTATCATTAACCGATGGTAAGTTTTGAGTGTCTCATAGATTTCGCCATTCTTGTGCGCCCTGTTTCAACAGCCTTAAAGCGTTCCTAGGAAACGGGATTGATGTGACCGGACATTTTAATGCCGACATGTTAATTAAAGTAATTTAAACATTTATATTTAAATAATTTTACATGTTAATCATATGAAAGTAAAGGATTCTCATTATATGCGTACTTAAAATACTAAACACTTTTACCTAAGAGCCCTATAAACGTCGCGTGTACTTAGATCTATCTGCTTGTATCTCTCACTCTATCTCTTACATTCACAACTGTCTATCTTTTTCTATCCATGGCGTTCACAACAGTCTATCTTTCTCGATCACTAACTCTATCCCTTGTGGTCCCATGGGACTATGTTTTTCTATCTTTGTTGTTCACAAATGCCTACCTTTATGTATCCCAAACTACCCACCATTAACGATATATCGTTTTAATTTCTATCTATTTGCATGTACTTCAAAATGTAGAATTCGTATCCGTTTCGAAAATAATTATATATTTCAAATTTTAAACTCCCGCAAAATAGTATTAAACCAGCAAGAATTTTTATACATAACAACAAAATTCCCTAGCTTTATGACTCTCTAGTTTAAGTTCGAACTCTGTAAAGGCGTCTGCTGATCCTCCAGTTATAGACGGTACAAATGATTTTACTTGTGTCAGATAAGGCTATCTCGTATTTAAAAAAATATATAAATGAATTCACTTGAATAAAAAAATAGGTATTCAAAAAGATAGACGAAATTTTGGTATACCCAACGAATAGGAAAGGATAGAGGTGGATAAGTGGAGGATTCATTTAGATTAAAAGACTGAAATTCAAGAAGATAGAGCTATCTTATTTTTTTTAAGATAGGAATGGATTCACTTGGATATGAAAATATGGAATAAAAGAGATAGACGAAACTTAAGATTCGTAGCGGATACAAAATGATAGATGTGGATAAGCTGTGAATTCATTTAGACAGAAAGACTTATATTCAAGAAGATAGGGCTATCTTATATTTCTAAAAAGATTGAAATGGATTCACTTGGATAGGAAAATATGAATTTAAAAAGTTATATGAAATCATAGATTACCTAAGGGATAGAAAAGGATTGAGGTAGATAAGATGTGGATTATTTAGATCAAAAGACTAGTATTCAAAAAGATAAGACTCTCTTAGATTTTATTAAAGATAGAAAAAGATTCAATGAGATAAGAAGATAGAGATTGAAATAGAGAGAGACATGATTTTGGATTGTCTAACGGATAGAAAAGATAGGTGTGGGTAAGCGAAGCATTCATTTGGAAAGAAAGACTAGAATAGGGATCGGTAGTGGAAAGAAAAGGATACATGTGGATATGTGGCGGATAGACCTGAGATAATTACATCGGTTCTTTCCATTTCAATCTTAAAAATAGAAAATGATTCAAATGTATAGAGATTTAATTCATTTACTTTCAGCAGGGGTAGTGGACATAAAAAATAACATCGAAAAAATATGCCATTCTTATACATTTTAACTAGTATACGATGCTTTTACTTTTGAGGTTAAAGTTTATATAGATAAAAAAACGTTTATTTTTCGGCTCACTTCTATAGCCTAACTTGCCTTGCTACGCCTTGCCTCGCCTTACACGCATACCGCCCTTTTCTCGCTATGCCTCGCATTGCCAGCCTCTTCCTCCGCGGCTAACACCTAATACTTAACTACTATTTACAATCTTAGACCCAATTCCTCTCCTATTTACAATCTTTCATTCTCCATTCCTCGCCCTCCTAACTTCCTTTCTTCTTCATCTTACCCAACACCCCCTTTACCTACTGCATCCATCTGCAATCTATTCGTTCTAAAATACCTTTCCCTTTGCACCTACATCTTTGCCCCCTACGTCTGTTCTCCTTTTCCCACCAATACTCCCTAACCAGCTGACTTCCCCTTCATTCAAAAAATTTCTCCTCATATTTACACACTCGTCTCGCTGTTACAATCCCTAAACTCGTTCTTCCTGTCTCTCTCCTCGCAATATAGTTCGGCGTATTGCTTGCCAACTTCAGTGTTCACTTTACATAACTCTCCTGTATCCTATTTACCTTCTCACTTACCTTCCACCCCCACACCTCCACCCCGTAAAATAAAACACTCATCACTAGCCAATCGAACAATTCTATTCTCCTCACAAAATCATCCGCGCGCAACCTCATTTACAGCCCCCATACCTGCCTTGCCACCGCATTTGCCCTTCTCACATTCTCTTATTTGACCATCCACTCCCGCATTTCTTCGAAACAGGAAGCGCAGGTACACAATCTAGTTCACCTTTGCCTACCGCTTTTCCCTTCCACTTCTACTCCCCTCCCTTACCTCTCTCACCTTCTTTCGTGAACATCATAACCTTCGACATGTCCTCATTCGATTCTAACCTATTTTTGTTTAAGTATCTTCTCAACCTTTTCATCATCTTCTTTAAAGCCTCTTCGCTCTATGGTCGCAGCACTATGTCATCTGCATATGCGAGTGACCATATCCTGACTCCTGCTACCCTAACTCCTCCTGCCACTCCGGCCGCTAGCTTACTTTGCATATCTATGATCAAAATTGCAAGAAACGCTGTTCTAAGCGGGCACCCTTGCCCCAACTCCCCATTCATCCAGAGTTCCTCCGAGATTCCCTCCCCACCTCTCACCCTATCTATCTTCTCCTTCTATGCCTCTCTTACCCTTTCGACCCGGCGTTCTTCACTCCCCTCTCTTCCATTGCATCCCACAACCTCCCTCTATCCACCGAAGGGAACGCGCCCTTTAGATCTACAAAAAACGCGTACCCTTTGGCACCTTTTTTGGTTAGTTCTCTACTCACCACGTGCTGCAGGACGTAAATATTATCAATAGTACTTGTTTCCTCCCTAAATCCCGCCTGTGTCTCCGGCGATATTGCTTTCCCTTCAACATCCTTGCGCAGCCTATCTGCCAACACTATCGCGTATATTTTGTACGCAGTATTCACTAGCGTAATTCCTCTATAATTTTTCTGCTTCTCCTATCCCCTTTCTTATGCAATGATACGATCAACCCCTCCCTCCACCCTGCTGCCTTAGATTTTTTCAACTTCCTTATCTGCTTCTCTATCTCCACGTCATTTAGCTTTTCTCAATCTATCTCCCTCGTACGTTTAATCCCCTCATCTCTCTTCCGTGTATTTGACCCCTGAAATGAACCCTTAAGAAAATTTCCTTTATTCGTCGCTCCCTATCTTTTCATTTATCCCCACCCTGCATTTCCTAAATTTATTAACTATCTTCCACACGTCCCCTTCTGTCTTAACACTTCTCAACTCTTCTTCCAGCTCTTTCTCCTTTTCCTGCTCTTCCTTCTTACACATCACCCTACACTCTTTTCTCATTTCTACGTACTTCTCCCTTTTCGTGGATCCTTCTGTTCACTTCCTGTACTTCTTTTTTCCTTTCTCTTAATCATTTTACATTTCCTATTCTACAACGGCTTCATCAATCCTTTCTCTTTCTAAATACTTTCTTTTGCACACAACCTTTCACTTCCTCTTTTAGATCCTGCCATATCTCGTCCACCGACTCCACATCAAAACTTACGTTGCCCAAATGCTCCTTATACTTCTCTACCGCCTCTTTTGTCCATGCCACCCTCTTCACGAGCGACGAGAAGTGGCATACGTTACGCCCCGAAAAAACCGCGCATAACGTATTGGAGTTTAATATAATAAATTCGACAAAAATTATTCTAACTTTGATCAAGAGATCTCCCGTATCTTTCTATATGTTTATAGTTTATTTTTAAAAGACTAAATTCCGACGCCATATACCTATGTCTGAAGCATCTTCGATTCCGTTTGTCCTTTAGTCATTCTGTGTTAATCAGGCCTAACCTACTTTACTGTTCAGATGGTCCAATAAAAGGTTCATGAATCATTCCTTGTCTTATTTATTTATTGATTTTACCTGATAAGCGAACAGCGCCAACTCCGCACCCTGGCAAGACTGAAGCATCCGGTGGGGCAGCACGCAGATTTAGCAAAAGAACCGTTGCAAAAGGCAGACTAACATAAAATGAAACATCATGTAAATATTCTATTTATCACCTTATATTATTAGTCTCCTTATATTTCGTTCAAGACAAAAATATTAATATTGTTTATTTTAATTATTAAAAATTGCATAGTTCTACAGAATTGTGTTTTCTGTGCTTTTACTGCGTTAAGTTTTCCTGTTACTCTATCTGTTGATATAAGTCATTTAAACCAGCTCTTTTTACAAGCTTTCATAGCTTTTTTCACAATGTATGCTCTTCTCCGATATCATAATACGCGCCCGATAAATTGCAATCTCAAGGTAACTGTGTCAAAGCAAATGACAATAACACTGATATTCTACTGTTTCTCCATTTTTCTCGCATCTTTGACATTCGTGTCAGGCAGAGATCATTTGCATTTTGTGGTACTATAAAATAAAACAGAAATTATCATCGTCAATGACAGTAATTTTAGTTCGTTTCTATGTGAACAACGTTTGTTACCAGACTAATACGTTACTGCTGTTCACAAATCTGTCATAGGCGAATATCAGATTCCTTCATAGAAATTTTTTTCTACGTACGTTGAAGCATCTAATATTTTCTTTTTGCCTTTTACTGAGTTGAAGTTTTTGTTCTTTTTGTGCGTGAAACATTGTTGCGATACTTTATGCCAAATTTTTAAAAACAGGAAGAATTCATTTTACAATGCAGAAAAGTTCTATAAATCAAATGAAAAATGGCGATCATCAAACTTCGTAATAACATTTGATTATGCAGAAGTAGGTAGAAAATCTTCAGAAGATTTTAAAAGCGTTTCAAAATCAACCAAAGGAAGAAAACGCTATCACTTGTGGACAGTTATTCCTTAATTGAAATTGAAAATGCCTTTCAGAGATATTTATACTCTATGTTTCCGAATCCCGAATATTTTGCCGCTTGAGTTGGTAAAATAAAAGAACGTTGCAATAAAATGTCTCTGAAAATATGGTTATGATGGTGCATCTGTTCAGAGTCGGTATAATTATAAATTTAGTCAAGAAGAAAAACCTGATGCAGGTATACCAGGTGTATACATATGAAACCGGTATTGCCATTTAGCGGCCAGTAGGCACACTTGTAAGCACTGTCGGAACTTACCATTTGTGCTAATTGGCATATTGTCATCTGTCAACAATATCCAATACCAAACATTTCAAGTTTCATATGACATCGTGATTTTTT
>NC_046662.1:102164401-102179287 GCF_010883055.1 Belonocnema kinseyi
GGCGCATACTTTGAATAAAATATTTGTTATCATTCTCTTGAAATAAATGTGTTTTTTTCTTGAAAAAATACCGGTTTCATATGTATACACCTGGTATTCATGATGTCAAGGGTACCATTGCGCATGCATACAACCTGTTTCAAACACGACTATAAAAACTGTTCAGAATGTGCAGAACCTATCACAATTTGGAAAACTGAAAGTCCTAAATCCACTAGATTGTAAAGGCTACTTATGTATGAGCATGCACCAGCGACCAAGGAACGTACGATATCAAAAGTAAATTTGATGAAAAAGGAAGTCACAACACTTGTTCCAACGAAAATCAAGGTTCCCAATAGTCCTTGCAAAATAACTATCACCCATGAGTTCGTCTTAACTATGCTAGATGGAAAGGTTTTGTCAACATCCTTACGAAAATCCTTCAGCTGCGACATGCTTCATTTGTGGTGCAAAACCATTACAAATGAACCACTTGCAGAAGCTTGCAGATAGACCACAGAACACAGATAATTTCCAATTTGGCCTTTCAATCTTGCGTGCTTGGATGCGCATGATGGAATGTGTTCTGCATACATGTTATCGTCGAAGCTTCTGTAAATGGCAAGCGAAAACGAAAACTGAGAAAGAGTAGGTGAAAACTGAAAAAAAAAGAATTCAAACAACCAGTCGATTCATAATTTCAGCATGATTTTGCAAGCAATGGCTTCAGGAGAGGTGATTGATACAGTTAAATTTACAAACTATTGCCGAAAAACAGTATTATATGCCAGTAACGGTTCACAAAATTCTTCTTCACGGTGCCATAATTATCAAATCATTTTTTCTTCCTATTGGAGAATTAACAAAGGAACCTCAAGAAGTTCATTCTACTCGATCCTGAAGCTGCAACCGTATTAATAGAACGAGAGTAATACAAAACTTAAACTGAAAGGACTGATATGCCTCTTTCTAAACCACATGATACTACCCACAGAAAAAGTTGTCTTGAAAAAAACGCATCTTCCTTTTTTTAAATTTTGAATCGCGTGAAAATATTTTTGGCACAAACAGAATTATTTAGCTGTGAGTCTGAGAGAAGTCTGTCGCTAAATAATGGTGTTTGTTAAAAAAGTCTTTTTTTAGACAAATGAACCTTTTTCATGAGTAAGCTTTTGAAACTGGTTGAAACATCGTTGGAACCAAAAATATCCTCTTCTGTTAAGAGGATGCTTTTTGGCACAATTTGAATGGCCACTTAAGGTTTTTTTTGGAAAAATGATTATATTTCATTAATAATCAAAAAGGGGAGAACAATAGAGAAAAATTGCAGTGACACTTAGGGTTAGCTGTATGTGGTTTGTCACAGCACTCATCGACCCTCGTGAAATTCACGAGACGTGTACACTGAGCCGCACGAATTGCTTGTGACGAATGACTCTTTTATTATTATGAGATGCAAGTTAGCTACAAAAATTAAAATTATTAAAGCATGGATTGTTTCCATTTTTATTAGCAGAATTAGTTTATTTATATTATTTGTAGAAAGTAAAAAAATATTCATAAGAATCGGTTAGTATTAGGTGTAATAATAGACATTTTTCATTGCTCACGAAAGCATGATAGGATCATGAACGAAAGTATAGCCAAATACGCAGTAGCATTTTGAATCATTCGGAACGAACTATCATTTCATTAATATGAGATTTATGCCAGTTACGACACCGAACATTTAACAGGATGACTTGATTCAATTTTAGTTACCAGAATTAGTTTTTTTCATAAAATTGGAAGAAAAAGAAAAAAATATTCCTGAAAATCGGTTAATAATTGCAGTAAAAATGGAAACGTTGAGGAGCATACAAAAGTGTAACTTTGCCGAAAACTTGACACTGAGCTTGACACCTATGACGTCAAAACTGAATAATAATTACTCAATCAGAACTACTAATTAAGAAGTGTTATTAAATTCTAATAATAAGCTTTACTAAATGAATAAGCAGTTTGCTAGTTAACAATGTGAGAAAAGCTTACTAAAGCAATTACTAATTGACTTCTGTCGATAAAAATTATCATTTTTATTTTGGGCACTTGAATTTCAAATGATGAACATTGAAATAGGATTTAATTAAAAATGGGGTCAAAAATCTTAGTGCTAAGTATTTTATTCATATATAAACGGGAAAAAATATTGAAATGGATGTTTTTGAAAGATGTACAGATTTTAGATTGATCCAAAATTCTCGTGTTGTTTATGTAAATAACAAGTTCTTTCCGCAAAACTGCTTCGACCCAGGTTGCTGATAAATCTCTCTAGCAATCACCCCAAGTGAAGATCCTCACAATATCGTTATACTATAGAAGGTTCCCCACTTGGATGCATTAGTGTCCAAGGTCTTTTGTTTCAGACGTCATTCACTCTTCTGACACTATTTTTATTAACTATTTGCCGATATACTTTTCTGCCCTGGCACACTTCTCTAGATTTTTTTACACCCATACATTTTTTTCATCTTTTAAATGTTTTACGACGATTGTCACCCAAAAATATGTTAAGAGTACATTTCAAAAAGAATTTAATTATAGTCGAAACTTGTAGATGCAAACAATCCTATCTGGGAAAAAGAGATAAATTTTGTATTTCTGACAATTAATTTTTATAAATATTTAGTTTAATGACAATAAATAAAACTACCATTAATATTATATTTTATGGATGAAAAACTGTGATTTTATTTAATCAATACTTTAATACGTTAATCAATACTTGAAGTATATTAAAATTATTTCTTTAATTTGAAATAACAATAAATGAATAAAAATTGTATAAAGAAATTAATTTAAGGGCAGAACCCACTTTAAAGCTAAAAAAGCCTATTTTTTAAATTTTTTCAAAGAATAATATGAAATATATTGGTGTAAAAGTTGAAAGGTTTGATACATAAAGTCTAAAAACTTAATAAACATTGTTTTAATTGTTTTTTTTCAGTTTTTATACACTAAAACTGTACCTGAACATAAGGCCATGATTTTGAGGAAGGTAGACGGGAGGCATAGTATCTCAATAACGGCTTATCTGAAAGAAAAAATCCAATTGTTTTAGTTTCAGTATGTCAGTAGCTGGAAGATAAACTACGGATATTGATTTCTATCAATAAATAACAAAATGGCGGTCACAATACAAATTTTTTTTTTAAAAACGCTTTTTTTAAAATTGATTTTAGTGAAAAAAATAGGTAAAACTCAAAATCATAACTATCCCGTAGTCCATTTTCCGTTTTTTCATATGTAGAATATATGGTTACATTTTTAGAAGAATCGGTCCATTCGTTTTACAGAAATCGTGCCTCCCGTTCTAAAAAAAGTTGTTTTGAGAAAAACGCGTTAAAAGTTTTTTTTTTTAAATCGCGAAAAAATCTTACCTAAATTTAATCAACTATGCCTGAACCGTGTATATCGCCTTCTGCTTGTTCCTGAACTTCAAGTTATTCCAATCTTGCGTGTTTCCGTTTCATGCTGGCCTCTTTGGAAGATTGTGAGCTGCGGCAGTTGGCATCTTTAATGCGTAACTTATTGCGCTGCTTAGCGAATTCGATAGCTATCGGGCTTAGCAATCGGGCTGAGTTCGATGCCTAATAGCCCCATCATCGTTAAAACTGGCTTATAGCCTTAATTGTAGATGCAAGACGAAGTTTTGCATGCGATCTCGACAATTTGTTTGCCATTTAACATGTGCTTGGGCGCCATATCCCATACACACTTGTTAAAACTTTCATTGTTATTTTGTGTATGGCCCCCCAAGCACCGTTAGAGCAGCTCCGTTTTCGTTATATCTTTGTAAATCGGTTTCAGTAACTCTTGAACATCAGCAGAAACAGCAGGAGGATGTTCATACGCTCTCTTAGCAGTCTGAGCCATGAGATACTTGCATCAATTAGGCGAGCAATGGAAGTGTTGAGGTTTGGCAACCAGCTAGTAATATTCAGATTGCAGAAAAATATAGATACATTGTTTGGATCTTCAAAAAAGTATAATATGATATTTTCAGATATTTTCGAACCAAAAAAAATTTCTCCCGAAATTTTCTCCGAACCTAATAACCTTTTCCAATTTTTTTTAATAGGTACGGCACTGATTACATATATATTTTTTCCGAAGGATTTGTGAACAAAAGAAGGAAAACTTTTCGAATATCCGGGGTTTTGCGAGATTCTCGAATCAATAAAATGTTGAAAAATAAACAAATTTGTGGAGGGAATGATTATTTTTCCGACAAATGTGAATTTTACGAAAGATAGAAACCAGCGGGTAGCAGACGGCAGCATTTGAAAGATTGGAATCGTTTGATTATTTATTTTTTTACTCACAATTCTGACATAAGAGAAGAACTCTAGAGATTCACGGCTCTTCCAAACGGCCCAGTCTTGAAGATGGTGTCCCAAAATTTTTCGAAATACGTTGCGAAATTGAACAAAAAGCAGAGAGAACTG
The DNA here is from genome assembly GCF_010883055.1 of Belonocnema kinseyi. NCBI lineage: Eukaryota > Metazoa > Arthropoda > Insecta > Hymenoptera > Cynipidae > Belonocnema > Belonocnema kinseyi. The sequence continues at coordinate 102,168,871 of NC_046662.1, forward strand.
ACATGCTCTGTCTGTGTTTTTATAACTGTATTTGTGATCAACCACCAGGCTAGCTGTTACCTTCACTCTATACGCGGAATCGGGGCGCCCTTCGTTCTCGACCGTGGGTCAAGATTACAATTCTCAAAGGGGAAAACCTCTTCTGGGACATTGACTTTTTGATGAGAGTATCATCAATCGATAATACTTCAAAAATAATAAGACACGTGTACCGGATTTTTTGGTCCCTTGTAAGAACTATGAGCGTTTGTAAATCACATTAGCCAAGGGTGCACAAAGTCTACCGGTTCGCGCGCATGAACTCCCATCAAGGTCCGCTGGTCCAGTGGACGAGAGTCTGACCGTTGACCACACTACCGTGGGTTCGAATCTTTTTGTCAACTTTTTTTTTTCTTTTCGTATTGTAAACATATCAAATAATAATTTTTAATGTTTTCCCGGCGAAAAAATTATTTGCTTGAAAAATACTACTGGGAAATAAATGCCATGCAGACACTTTTCGAATAATTTATTTGTATAATCGTAATTTTTTTTACATTTTTTCGGGTGATAATCGACATGGATTATCACGTAGCTGGGTGATGCACTGCTCACTGCAGCGACGGAAGAAATGAGAATCAGCCTAAGATTAGGCAGTTTTAAATTGAGAAATAAAAACAAGAAATGTGAATACAATTTCCTAGAAAATATTGAAATGGATTTTTTTTACAAATATCATCTGCAAACGCATAAATTTGATTATAAACAATTTATGATTGTATGTCAATTTGTAAATTTACCCAGTTTGAAAATAAAACAGGATTATAAGTTATAATTTTACCAAGTTAACCAGGAATAGTTTTAAAAATTACAAAGGACCCCGCACTAAATCTATTGGAAAATGGCTTTCGGTGGATTTAGCTGAAACAGGTTTTTTTACAAAAGCGATGTCTACATAGAAATAACGGTTCAGATCGTGGTCTGTCATATTTTCGCCTACAGCGTTGACTCATATAGCGCGCTTCTCAAAACGATCAAACGCTAAGCGCCCAAGATTTTAACTTGACTAATTAATCACTTCTTTAAAGGCAGAAATGGTACCCAAAGTAACATTAGTAACTAGTGCGCATATACCGATAATAACATTCTACCCTTCACCAGAGGGTTAAACGCTAAGCGTTCAAGATCAGCGAATAACACCAATCCTAGTAACTTTAGCGACACAAGCAATGTCTGTATACGAAACACGCATCAGGAAGTGGTCAGTAACATGTTTGTCTGTCATTTCTTTTGTGAAAGGCCTTTGAAAAAGTGATTTCTTAGTCAAGTTCAAATCTTCTGCGCTTATCGTTTGCCCGTTCTGAGAAACGCGCTATATGAGTCAGGTGTTGACTCATATTGTCATTGGTTTGGCTAAACATGTTACTGACCACTTCTTCATGCGTGTTTCGTATACAGACATCGCTTGTGTCGCTAAAGTTACTAGGATTGGTTTTATTCACTGATCTTGAGCGCGTATCGTTCAACCCTCTTGCGAAGGGTAGAATGTTATTATCGGTATGTGCGCACTAGTTACTAATGTTACTTTGGGTACCATTTCTGCCTTTAAAGAAGTGATTAATTAGTCAAGTTAAAATCTTGGGTGCTTAGCGTTTGATCGTTTTGAGAAGCGCGCTATATGAGTCAACGGTGTATGCGAAAATATGACAGACCACGATCAGAACCGTGATTTCTATGTTGACATCGCTTTTGTAACAAAATCTGTTGTAATTGGTTTTATTCACTGATCTTGAGCGCTTAGCGCTACATAGCGCTAAAACTGTCCAAGTTTTTGGATTTTTTAAACGGATATTTCATCCGGCCCTTATAACCTTAAAAATTAAAAAGTTTCAGCTAAATCCACCGAAAGCCATTTTCCCATACATTTAGTGCGGGGTCCTTTAGAATTCGCAAAATTTTGAAAGTAAGCCCTCTGCAAATTTATTTATAAATCGGAAGTTTATGATGTCCCTCAAATTGAAATTTCGATATTACACAATTTTCCAGATTCCTAATTTTAAAATATAAATTACAAATTTATTAGCTTGTAGAATTTGTTGTTCTAATTGTATTCACATTTTTTGTTTTTATTTCCCAAATGAAAACTGCCTAATCTTTGGCTGATTCTCATTTCTTCCGTCGCTGCAGTGAACAGTGCATCATCCAGCTACGTGATGATTCATGACGATTATCACCCGCAAAAATGTAAAAAAAATTACGATTATACAAACAAATTATTCGAAAAGTGTCTGCATAATATCTATTTCCCAGTAGTATTTTTCAAACAAATAATGTATTCGCCGGGGAAGCATTAAAAATTAGTATTTGATATGTTTACACTACGAAAAGAAAAAAAAAATTGAGAAAAAGATTCGAACCCACGTTAGTGTGGTCAACGGTCAGACTCTGGTCCACTGGACCAGCGGATCTTGATGGGAGTTCATGCGTGCGAACCGGTAGACTGTGTACACCCTTGACTAATGTGATTTACAAACGCTCATAGTTCTTACAAGGGACCAAAAAATCCGGTACACGTGTCTTATTATTTTTGAAGTATTATCGATTGATGATAGTCTCATCAAAAAGTCAATGTCCCAGAAGAGGTTTTCCCCTTTGACAATTGTAATCTTGACCCACGGTCGAGAACGAAGGGCGCCCCGATTCCGCGTATAGAGTGAAGGTAACAGCTAGCCTAGTGGTTGATCACAAATACAGTTATAAAAACACAGACAGAGCATGCCAGTTCTCTCTGCTTTTTGCTCAATTTCGCAACGTATTTCGCAAAATTTTGGGACACCATCTTCAAGACCGGGCCCTTTAGAAGAGCCGTGAATCTCTAGAATTTTTCTATTATGTCAAAATTGTGAGTAAAAAATAAATAATCAAACGATTCTAATCTTTGAAATACTGCCGACTGCTAGCCGCTGGTTTCTATCTTTCGCAAAATTCATATTTATCGGAAAAATAATCATTTTCTCAACAAATTTCTTGATTTTTCAAAATTTTATTTATCCGAATTTCTTGCAAAACCCTTGGATATTCGACAAGTTTTTCTTCTTTCCTTCACAAAACCTTCGGAAAAAATATATATGGAATCAGTGCCGTACCTATTAAAAAAATTCAAAGTCGGATTGAACCAACACCCTTAAAGCTCTTCTTGACCCAAGTTAACACTTTTTAAAGAATTTTTATAAACCAATCACATCGGATAAAAATGTGTTTCAATATTTTTTGTATATATATCCTGCTCAATTTTATGGTGCTCAATATTTTTTGAAAGATTTGACAATATATTAATAAAACATATTTGTATACACTCATGAATCATACAAAATATGCATGAATAATACATGAATATAATGTAGATCTGATAGTGTATTTTTTTGACAGAATTCGGAAGCGCCATTCATTGTAACTACAGTAGATACTGTCAAATCGAAAGTATTCTTGTTTCACGGAAAGAATTTTGTCTGGAAGCTTAAAAGATACTTTGTTAATTCAAAAGTATGTTTAACACTTTGAATACAAAATTTTCTTGAAATAAATTTGCATTTATTTCTCTTTAGTTTATATGTTTGAGCTTACTATAATCGTCAATCTCTTAATCTAAAGTACTGTATTTTTGCTTGAAAAAGTCGAATTATTTCGTTCAAAGCAAAATTTACTTGATTATTGAAATAATCTATTGTATTAATATGATAATGGAGAAATCAAAAGCACTGGTACTTTTAATTCAAGAGTACTTCTTTCTAAATGCACGTTGGAGGCAACCTCGATAAATTAAATACTTAACAAATATAAAACATGGCTAAATATACCTTAAAGGTCAGTAATATCATTTTTAGAAATATCTTCACTATCATATTTCATAATTATTTCGAAGGAAAATAAATATTTACATTGAATTCTTGTTGAAAAACTAATTTACATTGCTTTGTCATGAAACAAAGTAAATATTCGGTCATCTCCCCAAAACTGTAGAGCTGATAATAACTTATATTGTATACCAAAAACTACACATAATATTACCTTACTGAAAATTACATTAAATATTAATTTTTAGATTGAAACATAAAAAATAAGTAAAGTGTCTCGCCACTCTCCTGTATGTGACATGTTTCGCATCTGGCTTGTGACAAGACGAGACAAAAATACTAGTTTTTAAATTGTATTTATTTGATGAAAGAATTAACCTTTCCCATTTCGCCCCTGTCTTTCCTATTATTTAAATTTAAACTATGTTCGAAAAGGATGATGGTTACTTATCGATGTGATAAATATAGGGAATTTGCGTGTTTCACTTTTTTCACATGTAGAATGTTTTATCATAAGCAACCTAAAAATTGACAAGAAATTTGACAAATTGTTCAATCCACTCACAAGGAGATAATGCTACTCAAAAATAGATTCTGGAGATGGGGATATCGACTCTTCCATAAATTTGATAAAATTCGATGTAATTCTCGTCAAGATCGTTTTTTCCAAATATCTACGATTGTCAATAGCAGATCCTTGAAAGTGGCAATATTAGGCGCTGCAGGCAACACAGGTAATTAATTTGTTCAAGTTATTGATATGCAAACATATTTTTCTATTTGTTGATATTAATATTGCATTAAGTTAATCTAAATGAAAAGTATTCGGGAGGTTAGTTCGGCACCTAATCGATGATACAAATATTTTTTACTCTGTCCCTTCGAAATTTAGGAAGATGTTTGTCTTTATTTCTAAAGCAATCATCAATAGTTGATGAACTAGCGCTTTATGATATTAAATCGACTCGAGGATTGGCTATGGAATTGAGTCACATTGATACGAGATGCAAAGTCAATGTCTGTAACTCTGAAGAGCCTTCTTTGCTTGAAGTTTTAGACGATGCAAAAATTGTGATGATCACAGCTGGGAAATCATTTTCCGCAGGATGTCTGAGCGATGAAATTATCAAAGAAAATGCTGATATACTATCAGATTTAATACCGGATGTTGTCAAGAAGTGTCCAAATGTAAGATGAATATCTATTAATGGCTTATATGTTTATATGTTGTTGTTTTTTGGCTTGCGTGTGATATTTAATAAGTTTATGTTTCACGAATTCACATTAGGAATGCATATTTAGAATTTACAGTGCCTATCTCTTATTTTGCAATTGTTTTTTCTCATATTTTTTCATTCCTATCAATAATTGACAATATGTTTATCCATGAAAACCAGTGGAATTTATGACGATTGGCTGCAGAGTAAAATCTTTTGGTATTTTTAAAATTATCCACGAAATCATCATAAAATTTGCAGACCGAAATAACTTCTTGGTGATATAGAATGATCTATTTCTTTAAATTTATATAGTAACTAGAATTTAATTTAATTCAGTATTTTAAAGATTTATATGCCTTTACAAATAAACTAGCATTTTATATAAACAACAATGAGCGAAACAAAAATTAAATAAGAGTACAAAAGTTAATTTCTCGATTGAATCTACCTATTATATTTTCCAAAATATCCACGCCATTTGGTTCAATTTTTACATTTAAAGGAAGGTAAAACCTCAGCATAATTCAAGAAAAATACTCGAATTCTTAATTATTTTAAAAATTATTTAGGTTTGAAACAATTGATATGTTACCGTTTATGCCCGAAATAAGTTGAAATTAGTTTTAACTAGTCAAAGCGCGCAGTAACCATGTCTTTTTGTAAATACCCGAAAATTTCCTTAATTTCATCTTATTTCATGTTTTCACTGGAAATATCAATTAAAACTAGAGTGACCAAATTTTGCTTTTGTAAGAACTAGGTTTACCTGTGGTAATTAGTGAAAACTAAAAAAAATTGATGTTGTATGGAAATATATGCTTTAAGAAAATCGCCACTGCTTTCGAGTCGACTTTTAGCCAAAACTGATCTTCCAAATATTCAAAAGTTTTCAGAACAATAAAGGCTATAGAGTGCTCGAAAGTTTTGAGTACTCAAATACTTTCGAGATACACGAAAGTTTCGAGCTACCTGAATATTCAAAACATTCATGTCTAAAGAAGTAACATTAGCTTAACAAAATTTGTATGTAACTCCGTACTAATAAGTTTTTTAGTTTCCTAATAAAGAATTTAAGATAAAAATTCGAATCAAACCTTGCGATAAATATCTTGAGAAATGTAGGTCTCTCCAAAAGAAACATACGAAGCCAGTTTCGTCCAGCAATCTTTTGTCCAGCCTCTAGAACTTTGGTTCATCTAAAGAATACGTTTCAGCAACTGGTTACAGAAGTGTGTTTAGTCACATCTCGCATTACTGGTCCATCTCGTCCTTTGAAAAAAGAAACGTGCTAGCGACTGGTCACAGAAGAGTGATTGGCCTATGTAGAAACACTTTTTCAGGTCCCCCTATACATAATAAGTTTCAGCGACTGGTCACAGAAGATTGTTTGTCATATTTAGAACCACTTTTCCAGGTTGTCTTTAAAAAAATAAGTTTTAGCGATTGGTCATAGAAGAGTGATTGGTCACATCTCGGACTCATTTTCCAGGTCCCCCTTTAATAATTAATTTCAGTGACTGGTCACAGAAGAGTGACTAGTCACACACAGGATCCCTCATAGAAAGTAATTTTTAGAGACTGGTCACAGAAGAGTGATTGGTCACATTTCGGACCCCTTTCCCAGGCCCCCTTTAAAAAGAAGTTTTTAGCGACTGGCTACAGAAGAGTGATTGGTCACCTTGCGGACACCTTGTCCAGGTTCCCCTTAAGAAACACGGTTTAGCGACTATTCACATCTTGAAGCCCTTTTCCAGGTTCCCCTTTAAGAAATAACTTTCAGAGACTGGCCACAAAGGAGTGATTGGTCACATCTCAGACTCCTTTACCATCACCCCTTTAAAAAGAACTTTAAAGCGACTGGTCGCAGAAGAATAACACAGGCCGACAAAATTTGACAAAAGTCAAAAGCCAGAAAGCAGACCTAACATTTTCGAAGGATTTTGATGCGCTGAATCCGAATCCGAGCTCGAAATTGCTCCTGTACGTCAGGTATTCAAGATATCCTAACTTAAATGTGCAAAAAACGCGTTTTTAGCCGATTTTGAGGTTATGTAACCGAACAAGAAAAATGTCTTCCACAGAAGCTAATACGGAATTTGAAAGTACTAATCTTCCCCTTTCAAACCTACTTTGATTCATTAGGATATCTTTATTTTTCACCAAAATATTGTAATTTGAAATTTTTTATTTTAGCGTTTTAACCCATTAACGCTGAGGTTTTCAGATTTATACAACGCATTCACTATTGCTGACGATACTATAATTTTTCTTTAAAATATTATATCAGCGGTTTTCGAGGGTGCCCTTTCTATTGCCGCTGTCAGTTTTTTGTTATAACCCCTAGAAGATCCAATATAGCGGCCACAATTTAGGGCTTTAAGAAAGAACAAACGATCCCGCACAAAATACCAACAAAAAAGCGTACAGTCGTTTGGAACCAAACTTTGCACATTGACAAAACAATAAAATATATGGAACCCGTGTCTTTTCATTTCTACAGAAGCCGTTTTATAGGGGTATAAACCACCCCTAACAAGCCAAAACCACCCCTAACAAGCATGCTAACCCACCTGACTCTGCGAACAATAAGTTTAGTCGCATATTTTTCTTGGAATAATAAAGTTCCATGTCACAAGTGAGTTAAACCACCTACCTGCTAATCCACCTGAACCCAGAAATCACCCAGTTGAAGCAAGACTTACGATTGCCCATTCAGTTAAGGCAAGACTTGGGATTGTCCAGCTACGCAAGGAAGTACTTAATATTTTCCAGCAAATTAAGGCAAGACTTTAGATTGCCCAGCCAATCAAGGAAAGATTTTAAATTGCCTAGCCAATAAAGGCAAGACTTTGTATCGCCCAGCCAGTCAAGGCAAGACTTTGAATCACCCAGTCAGTCAAGGCAAGACTTTGAATCGTGCAGCCAGTCAAGGCAAGAGTTACGATTGCCCAGCCAGTTAAGGCAAGACTTACGACTGTATGCCTAATGAAGGTGAAAATAATTGCTTGTTTTCTTATGGAAACGTTCGCACTTCATGTCAAACGATTGTTGAAGAGACTTTCTTTTATGACTAGTAGGGTCATTATCATTTCTTTGCGAAGACCAGCAATAGTCGGCCATCATTCTTACATTGCATCGACCTTGATAATGTTGCTATTTTTGGTGAAAGTCGTGATGAAAGCGTTCGCCCATTTCTTCACTGAATGCTCCAACATTTTCTGGGAAATAATCCAAATGAGATTTGAGAAAATGTAACTGCATACTCATCAAACAGCCTAATCTTTTAAAATTCTTTAACATACTAGATACAATAGTTCTAAGCTTTGGATCTCGATTGTCCCTTAAAAATTTCTGTACAACATCTTTGAAATTCAACCATGCATCCTTTTCACTAGATGACATGTTTTTGATAAAGTCATCATCTTTGATAAGTTTTCTTATATCATGCCCAACAAAAATGCCTTCCTTAACTTTGGCATCACTTCAATGCGGAAATGTTGATTTGATATAATTGAAACATTCTCCTTCGGTGTTTAGGGATTTCACAAATTGCTTCATTAACACTAGTTTTATATGGAGTGGTGGCAGTAATACTTTCTTTCTGTCAACAAGACTTTCATAAACAACATTATACTGACCAACTGTCCACTCTAATCTGTCTGGCCATTTCTCCGTTATCCAATGTTTATCCCTTGCACGACTGTTTCAAAGGTAAAGAAAACAAGGGTATTTAATGTTTCCTGACTGTAAACCTATTATAAGATTTATCATTTTGAAGTCACCACAAATGAGCCAATTATGGACATTGTATTTTATTTTTATCAGGAGTAATTGGAAAGTGTCATAAGATTCTTTCAGTGTTGTTGAGTGACCTACTGGAATTGCAGCGTACTTATTTCCATTATGTAATAGTACTGCTTTCAGAGTTTCTGTAGACGAATCTATGAAAAGACACCAATCCTCTGGCGTATATAAGTTTATTTTATATAAATTAATGAGTCCTTCGATATCATCACAATACACAATCCCACTGTCAATTGTAAAGTAATTAATAAACCTTTCTTCTCTATTTCTGTAAACAGTTACTCTAGTGCCAGGTAACAATAGTTTCCTCTCTTTGAGCCTTGAAGCGCAAAGCTCAGCTTTATCTTTTGGAAGATCAAAGTCACGTATAAAATCGCCTAATCCGCCTTGGTCAAAAAATGTAGGACTTTCATCATCTGATTCTTCCCAAGAAGTATCTTGAGTTGCATTAGGATCGTCAGTATTCATTGATTCGTGAGTTGATCGGTCACTTTTGTTTTCAGACTGATTTTTAATACCAATCTTGGCTGGTGTAACACTTTTCACATCAGGGTAAACGATCTTCTCCAAATACTTATTAGAAAAACCTCCTGTTTTGCATAAGCAAAAATAACAAAATCAGTATCATGATCGTTGGGCTCACGCCAAACAGGTGGTTGAATAACAGTCTGCGTCTGGGTACTTTCATCTTCCCCATTTGACAAATTTAATCTAAAAGCATGACAAATTGAGGTTGGTACTCACGGTTTATCCAAATTTTTGATTGAAGTCCCGTAACAGTTAAAGTATGACGTTTTTATGGATTCATTAATTGATCGACGGCATTTCTCCGTTTCATACTTTCCACAAACGTGACAAAACGCATTAACTTTCTTAGCGCAAGGAGTTCTTGAACTAATGTTTTTCTTATAATGAACAGTAACGTGGAAATTCAAAAACTCACTTTATACAAAAATCACGATCGACACGAAACTTAACCTCTAGATAGATTTAAAATACAAAAAGAATTTTAAGATCTACGCATCCAACCGTTAATCTGCCACTCAAACGTGATCTCTAACACGGAAAGATTTTTAGCAAAAAACGAATTTCATCAACTGCGCATAACACGTCATAAAAGCGTCGCCAGCTCAGTGAGCTAGCTAGGAATCGAAGACTGTCTGCGACGTAGAACGGCGCGCACATACAGCGAATGTCAACATTAGAACAGTGATCCCAGATCTGAAACGAGACGTGGTCCAATACTATCACACGTCTATGACCGTGTAAATATGGTAGGAGACAATATAAATGCCTGGGTTGCGCGCGCAACCCATTTCTCCTCTTCTGAATTTGAAAACTCGAAGGTGCACGATTGCCAGTCGGAACACTTCGGCGGTTCTATTTATATCTCTATCTGCTTTGAAATAAAATGAAGAGATTGGGATTTTAATATTGCTAGATTTCGATGCTGGGCATGCGATTCTCATGATTTGAATACTTCGCGCGCCTCTTTAATGCGTGTATTTTGAGGTTACGTTACTTCAAGTATAAAATATAAATTATATAAATATTAATACT
>NC_046662.1:102179387-102200659 GCF_010883055.1 Belonocnema kinseyi
TTGGATAAAAACTCAATTATTTGATTGAAAAATTAATTATTTTGTTGAAAATGTAACTATATTGTAAAAAAGTCTTCTTTTCTATCAAAAATTCAACTACTTAGTTAAAATTTTTATTTCTTTTATTTAAAGGTTCATCTCTTTCGTGGAAAATACATTTTTGAAACTGACAATTAATCTATACCATTTTTGGTTAAAAAATCATGTATTTTGTTAACAATTCTTTTTTTTTGTAGAAATTAAATTGCTTTATGGAAAATTTCTACTTTTTGATTAAAAATTACATTTTTCTGTTGAATTATCAACTGTAAATATTTTTTGGTTGCAAAGTCGTTTTTTTGCAAATGCAACTATATTCTTAAAAATTAAAATCATAATTTTTGCGTGAAAATTCGATTATTCACTTAAAGTTGAACTACTTATTAAAATTAATTTTTTCTTATTAAGGATTCATAATTATAGTTGAAAATTCAACTATTTGCCTTTAAATTAGGTTAAAAATTCAGCTTTTTTGTAGATAATACTCTTTTTGAGTTTAAAATTACAAAATTTATTAATATTAAATTGACGTTTTTTAGTAGAAATTTAATCTTTTTGGTTGAAAATGTATCATTTTTGCACAAAAATGCAATTGTTTGGTTAAAATATGAACTGTACATCTTCTTGGGTTTAAAAGTCCATTATTTCACTAAGAGTTGAACTGCTTTGTAAAAAAAATACGTTTTTTCAACAAGATTTTATAATTCTGGTTGAAAATTGAACTATTTTTTTGAAAGTTTAACTCTTTGATTGAAAACTCATATTTTTCGTTTAAGAAATTCAACTTTTTGTAGATAATTCGTCTTTTTGACTTTAAAATTAAATAATTTTGTTGAAAATTCATGTATTTTGTTTCAAATTTGTCTTTTTGTGTAGATCATTAATTTTCTTGGTCGAAAATTCATCTGATTGGTTGACAATTCAACAACTTTGTTGAAAATAAATTTTTTCCGTTAAAAATTATTTATCTTTATCTGAAATTGTCACTATTATAGGATTGATTAAAAATTAATCGTATATATTGGTTAAGTTTGAAAATCGTTTTTTTTTAATGGAACATTAATCTTCTTGGTCAAGAATTCACCTTTTCCCAAGAAAATTTAACAATTTTATTGAAAATTCGTTTTTTCCTTTTTCAATTCAATGTTTTATCACAGCTTTTATCTGGAAATTGCACTATTCCATTTTTGGTTTCACTTTATCTTGTAAATTGTATTAGTTAAAACACCAATTATTTGTTAGAAACTTAATTAATTTTTTTTCAATTATGACTTGAAATATTATTTCAGTATAAAAAGTTTTCATTTTTAACACATTCAATTAAAAATTTTAGAAAAAAACTAATTAACAAAATATATCAATTTTCAACCCAAAAGTTTATTTTATAACAAACTAAATTAATTTTCTATCAAATAATTGGCGTTTTAACTAAGACAATGTACAGGATAAAGTTTCAATCAAAAATTGAATAGTTCAATTTTCAGATAATAACGATTAGTTTTTAATCAATCCTAGAATAGTTACATTTTCAGATAAAAAAATAATTTTTAATTGAAAAGATAAATTTGTAATAAATTTTTTAAATTCTGAACAAATAACATGAATTTTCGACCAAGTAAATTAATGATCTACAAAGGGACAAATTTCAAACAAAATACATGAATTTTCAACGAAATTATTTAATTTTAAAGTCAATAAAACGAATTATCTACAAAAAGTTGATTTTTTTCAGCGAAAAATATAAGTTTTCTATCAAAGAGTTAAACTGTCAAACAAATAGTAAAAATTTTTGACCATAATTATAAAACCTTGTTGAAAATAACAGTATCTTTTTTTACAAAGTAATTCAACTCTTAGCGAAATAATCGACTTTTAAGCCCAAGAAGATGTACAGTTCATATTTCAACCAAACAATTGCATTTTTAACCAAAAATGATACATTTTCAACCAAAAAGATTAAATTTCTCCCAAACAAGGTCAATTTTCAACAAAATATATGAACTTTCAACAAAATTATTTAATTTTAAAGTCAAAAAGAGTATCATCTACAAAAATGCTGAATTTTTAACCCAAAATTATGATTTTTCAACCAAAATTTTAATTGCCGACCAAATAGTTTAACTTTCTATCAAATTCTTGACTTTTAACGCCCAAAGATGCAATTTTAACAAAAAAGTAAAATTTCTAACAAAAAATTTAATTTGAAGGCAAATAGTTGAATTTTCAACTATAATCATGAATCCTTAATAAGAAAAAATTAATTTTTTTACTAAGTACTTCAACTGTGAGTGAAAGTTTAACTATTTGGTCGACAATTACAATTTTGGTTGAAAAATCATATTTTTGGGTTAAAAATACAGCTTTTTTGTAGATGATACTCTTTTTGACTTTAAAATACCGGGCGATCTCTCAGAGTACGCAGCCTCATCCTTGCTTGCGGGGCTCTACAAGGATGGGCGAACCCCTTTCCCTAGCTTCTCGTGGGAACAACAATGACAACGCCAAACATAGTTGTAGTAAGTGCGGTTCAAAACAACAGAACGCGCAGGGCTCCCGACGAACAATGCCGACCAATCTAGAGCTGGGGGAGCCAATGAAAATGGATTCAAGGCGATGGATCGGCGGGATCTCGCGACCTTTGGGTGGACGGAGCAACTGAATTACGACTTGCTAGAGTGCTAGGATGCGAGTGTGACCCGTGAAAGGGTTACATGGCACAGCTGCATGCTCTGTGGTGCGAGAAACACCTGGAGCTATCCCACTTTTCGCAGCAACGTCTGCGAAACCATGCTGAACTACTTCGTAAAAGGGGCTATGTAAGCGGAACGCCTACTCTACCACAGCTAGACTAAGCCGGCAACAAGGAAAGAGAGGCGACATTAAGACCAACCGCGGGCAGGCATCCAAGAGATGAAGAGCGATGCTTTACGACCCGGAGAAACATCAACACCAAGGTTTCTCTCAAGCCTAAAGAACTGGCGGAAATGGATGACGAGCTTTGTGGACATTTTTCCGGTCAATCCGACCTCTGGGCTATTAATTATTGTGTGTATAATGCAGTGAGAGCTTTGGCCGATGGGAACTGTAAAACAAAACCAACGGCTGATCATAAGACCAAAAGACGAATGAATCGACTTGCCATAAAGATAGGCTGGGCAAGACAGTACGCGTCCCGCATTCAATGTGTGATTGACTATATCACATCTGGCAGGAATTTTACCGCCAAGGTTCGAAAGTTCGCGCGCGAACTCCGGACCCGTTATCACACACTTAACAAGTCAAAGCTGCTGACTATCAGGCTGCATATTGTTGAGAGAATACGGATACTATCTGACGCTAAGAGAAGTCTAGAGCGGAGGGAGAGGTGGGTCAGAGAGAATCAGCAGTTTCTCTCTGACCCATCTCGACTGTTCCAAGACCCTCCAGTTACTATCGAACAACCACCCAAACCAGAGGAGGTCGAAGTATTTTGGGGAGAAGTCTACGAAGTTCAGCATAGACTGGACGAAGACTCAGAAAATATAAATAGCTTCAAGGAGCTATGTGTTGCACTCATAACACCTGATAAAGAATGCCCACCCATCACTACCGAGGAGGTGAAAAAAGTACTAAGAGGGATGAAGAACTATTCCGCAACGGGACCAGATTGTATCAAAACCTTCTGGTGGAAGAAGTTTTCTTCAACCCATGAGCATTTGGCCCGCATTTTCACCTCATATTTGAAGTCGGAAGAGCCGATTCCAGAGCTGCAGGCCAATAACTTGTCTGAACACGCTTTACAAGATATTCACAGCTATCCTAAATGATAGGATTGTTCCGGCAATTGAACCTGTGTGGCAAGAAATGTATGAACAACGAGGCTCAAAGAAAGGCGTAGCCGGATGTCGGGAGAACCTGCTCATCGATAGATGTGTCTGCAAAGATGCAGCATTCTACCAGCGTGACCTATCGATGGCCTGGATTGATTATCGGAAAGCTTTCGATTCGACATCCCATAGACTTATCATCTGTCTTTTGGAAATCTTAAAGGTTCATTCGCAAATAGTTGGGTGCATATAGAGATTGATACCGCTTTGGATAACCAGATTTACTATCTCATCTGGAAAAAATCGTGTGACAACTAACAAGGTCACGTTTCAGAGGGTTGTCTTTCAGGGCGACACCATGAGCCCACTCCTCTTTTGCCTTACATTATTGCCACTATCTCTAGCACTGCGCCATTCCGACAGGTACTTGTGCGGCAAACCTGCAGATCGAAAGTAAAAGGTCACTCATGTATTTTTCAATGGACGATCTTAAGATCTATGCTAAAAACAGAGAGCAACTGCATCTAGCTCTGGGGATTGTCGAATGATATACTAAGGAAATTGGAATGGAATTTAGGTTACACAAATGCGCCAAGGTTTATTTGAAACGAGGAAAACCTAATGGCATCCCTGAAGATCCTGAGCTCGTTGATAGAAGCGCCATACGACACCCTTGCGCTGGAGAGACTTATACGTACCTGGGCGTTCCACAGAGCCGCATTCAGGATGTGACATCTATAAAGGATGAACTGTCGGCGAGGAACAAAGTATCTGCAACGAACATGCTTGCCATTTCGGTACTACTCTATTCATTTGGAGTAGTTCCATGGACGAAGAACGAGCTCAGATCTCTTGATATCGGGACAAGAAAGGTTATGCACATGAACGAAAGCATGCATCTTAAGTCTTCCGTTCCGCGACTGTACACCTCACGCCGTCAAGGGGGTCCCGGAACATTGAGTCTTGAATGTCTTCACAACAGGATTATTATGGGTACAGCACATGGAGTTGCAAATGGAAGAGACCCTCTTCTAAAAATGGTCAGGAATCACGAAGAAGTGGGCAAATGAGAATTTCTGTACAAAGCAGCGGAGGAGGCTGCTGAAACACTCGGACTTGACTTCAGAATTAGGGGTGAGCAAAATGCATCAAATCCTATCTATCTCGAGTACTCACTTCTGAAAGCCCGGATTAAGAAAGCACAAGAGAAAAACTTTCATGAACAGCTCCTCGATAAGAGGATGCACGGTATCTTCCACAGAAATGTGAAGGATCAGTCAATGTCTTGTGAGCTAACGTTTGCTTTCCTTAAATCGCCCGGATTGAAGTCTGGTACAGAGGGCTTCATTTTTGCACGTCAAGACGGTGTCATTTCCACCTTAACATACCGTCGCCACATTTTGAGCCAAGACATTCCTGATGATAGCTGCAGGGCTTGCCATGCACACCCCGAGCATTTAGCTCACATACTATCTAATTGTCCAACTCACGCGGGAACGACCTACATTCAAAAGCACAATGCGGCACTAAGAGTGCTTCATTACCATCTCTGTCACTCCTACGGCATTCACCTTAATATCGCTCCTCTAAATGCTCCTAGGGAAATTGAGTCAATTGTCGAGAATGGGAAGTGCCGCATATAGTGGAACTTTATATTCTCGACAATTGTTTCTGTTGCTCAATCGAGGCCTGGCATGGTTCTTCTTGACTTCGAGAAGCGAACCATGTTCGTTATCGAATTTTTGGCACCAGCTGATAAAAACATCATAGCCAAGGAGAATGAAAAGAAAGAGAGGTATCGAGACCTTATAAGGAAGTTGCAACGATTGTACTCGGAATATTCTGTTAAACTGATCTTCCTTATCATCGGCGTTCTTGGAGGTGCCAAGCTTCCACTTGCTAATGGCCTAAGAGCATCCCTGCGTGTCAACAATATTCTAGAACACTTGCGGGAAAAATGAAGAAGGCGGATGTCTTTGGGTCACTCCGTGTTCTTAGGGTGCACGAGGCCTTTGCTGGATCGTCGTATTGATTCCTTTACAGATTGTAACCACCTATCTCACGGTTGTGAGGCGTAGTTGTGGTTGAAATTTTACCGCGATTTCGCTGGAAGCGGCTGCAATTTTTCAGATTAGCACCCACTCCCGGCGAAATCCTGCGGTTGTCCTTATGACAAATTTTTAAATATATATATAATAGTATGAATATTTAGATCATTTATATTTTATACTTGAAGTAAGGTAACCTCAAAATACACGCATTAAAGAGGCGCGCGAAGTATTCAAATCATGAGAATCGCCAGCCAAGCATCGAAATCTGGAAATATTAAAAGCCCAATATCTTCATTTTATTTCCAAGCAGATCGAGATATAAATAGAACCGCTGAAGTGTTCCGACCGGAAATCGTGCAGCTTCGAGTTTTCAAATTCAGAAGAGAAGAAATGGGTTTCGCTCGCAACCCAGACATTTATGTCGTCTCCTACCATATTCACACGGACATAGACGTGTCATAGTATTGGACCACGTCTCGTTTCAGATCTGGGATCACTGCATTAGAATGCACACAGAGTGCGCAGTAGCATTCCGTGTTGTCCGTCTTCTTTTGTTTTATCAATGTACGAAGTTTGGTTCCAAACGACTGGATGCTTTTTTGTTGGTATTTTGTGCGGGATCCTCCGTTCTTTTTTAAAGCCCTAAATTGTGGCCGCCATATTGGATCTTCTAGGGGTTATAACGAAAAACTGACAGCGGCAATAGAAAGGGCACCCTCGAAAACCCCTGAGATAATATTTTGAAGAAAAAATATCGTACCGTCAGCACTAGAGAATGCGTTGTATAAACCTGAACACTTGAGCGTTAATGGGTTAAAACGCTAAAATAAAAAATTTCAAATTACAATATTTTGGTGAAAAATAAGGATATCCTAATAAATCCAAGTTGGTTTGAAAGGGCAATATTAGTAGTTTTAAATTCCATATTAGCTTTTGTTGAAGACATTTTTCTTGTTCGGTTACATAACCTCAAAAACAGCTGAAAAACGCGTTGTTTGCACTTTCAGGTTTGGATATCTTGAAAACCTGACGCACAGAAGCAATTTTGAGCTCGGATTCGGATTCAGCGCATTAAAATCCTTCGGAAATTTTAGGTCTGGTCTCTGGCTTTAAAATTTTTCGACCTGTGTAATTTGCCATATCACGGACTCCTTTTCCAGGCCACTTTTTGAAAAGAACTTTTCAAGGATTATTCACAGAAGAGCAATCAACCACATCACGGAACACGTCCAGCTTCCCCGTAAAAAACACGTTTTAGCGACAGTTCACAAAAGAGAGATTGGTCACAACTCGGGCCCCTTTTGCAGATTCTCATTTAAAACTTATTTTCTAGCGACTGGTCACAGAAGAGAGATTGGTCACATCTAGGACCACTTTTCCAGGTCCTCATTTGAAAACTAAATTTTGAGCGACCTTGCACAGAAGGGTGATTGGTCACATCTCAGACTTTTTTAAGCTTCCCCTTTAAAAAGTAGTTTTATCGACTGGTCACAGAAGGGTGATTGGTTAAATCAGGGACCGCTTTACCAGGTTCCACTTAAAATAGCACTTTTTAGCGACTCAGTGTTTCGGGGTTTCACTGAATAGTGCAGATAAAAATATTTATTTTACCAGTACAATTAGCTTAATCTAGTTTTAACTGATATTTTCAGTTAAAGCACGAAATAAGATAGAATTATACAAATTTCCGGGGTTTTACAAAAGGACTTGGTTACTTCGTGTTTTGACTAGTTAAAAGTAATTTTGTCAAATGATCTCAGTAATTTTGCGTTTTAATCAGTTAAAAATAGTTTTAACTAATCTCGGGGCAATCAATAGTTTCTAAATTACTCTTTTATTTCCAATAATTAGTATTTATGTAAGTTCATTACTTTTCTTGTTATGAAGCTACAGACATAGACATTATAAGCATACGCGGAGACGAAACGAGAGTCCTGAGAAAATAGTCTAGGCGCCAAGGGGGTTCCCGCTACCTTTTTAATATAGATGGACTGTGATAATTGTGTTTTACGTATTTTGAGCCACTGAACACGAATATCGAGAGGGCTGTCCGTCCGAGTGGTCGAAAAAAAGTTATAAACAAATAATTTTTTTAACAATAAAAAAAGCATTTTTTGCGTATAAAAAAAATTTCATCGTCTTTTTTGAGCGATTCTGAGAGGAAAAGTAATGTACTGATTTTTTCGTAGGACCCTTAGTTTTTTAAGGAAAAAAAGTTAAACTTTCGAAAAAGCGATTTTCGCCATTTTAGAGCTTCAATTACTTCCAATAGGATTGATATTTTTCGATTCTGCTTACAGATATCGAAAGTTCAAATTAAGATCTACAATCTACAATAACTCGCTACTCCAAAAAATTATTTCGCCAATGTTTTTTCGACTCCGAAATGCAGCGTTTGGCGGCTCGCGAGCCAGGGCTGCTGTGCGTGCGGAATATTGAAAATGAATATTGATTATTATTTATTTCTTTTAATCTTTTGCTAAAGATCGTTACAGCAATGTCGTACTTAAATTATTTCAAACGCTCAACCCAGTATGCGCATTATTCTAAGCAGATTGTAGACGAATTTGATCCTGGATATAATTGTAATGTTTGCAGCAGAGATTCGTGTATTTGTCGTCGAATGGGAATACCTTGTTGCAAATGTTGCGCTTGCACGAAACATAATACATGTAAAAATAAATACAATAAACCAAGCGAGAATTAAACATAAAATAATATTCCGTACTCTAATGAGAAACCGCACGTGAAAAATTTTTGCAATAAAATAAGCTATTGAGCGAGCCAGCAGCGCTGGCTCGCGAGTCGCCAAGCGCTGCTTTTCGGAGCCGACAAAACATACGCGACATAATTTTTTGGAGTAGCGAGTTATTGTAGACTGTAGTTCTTAATTGTAACTTTCGATATCTGCAAGCAGAATCGAAAAATATCAACCATATCGGGAGTAATTGAAGCTCGAAAATGGCGAAAATAGCTTTTTTCGAAAGTTTGACTTTTTTCTGAAAAAACTAAGGGTCCTACGAAAAAAACAGTAGAGTGCTTTTCCTTTTAAAATCGCTAAAAAAAGACGATAAAATTTTTTGCATACGCAAAAAATGCTTTTTTGATTGTTTAAACAATTATTTGTTTATAACTTTTTTCTACCACTCGGGCAGACAGCCGCCCTCGATATTCGTGTTCAGCAGGTCAAAATACATAAAAAAAACCCTTGTCACAATCCATCTAAATTAAAAAGGTAGCGTGGACCCGGTTGCATATCCATTTTTGAATTTCATTATAAGCGTAGGTCCTGCCTGATATCGCGCCTGATTGCATCAAGAAAATAAAATAGTATGAGCGTGTTGCTTACACCGTATTTGTATGAAAAAAGATAGATCTGCCTTCTCGGTAGTACGCGTGCGCTTTCTAGTACTAAATAATTTATCTGCTACTAATAACTAATAACTGTAGCTATTATCTCATAAACCTTTATTTATTAAACAATTTGTATAGCTTTTATTGGAAGTTTGAAACACCAAAAGAATATCGTCACTGTTAAGACTCAGATTAGATCTATCGTTTACTATCCTCGAAAACGAATAGTTAGTAATAGTATGTATCTCTGTGAAGTGGAAAGCGGGTCAAGCAACAGTCAAGAGATCGCTAAGCAGGAAAAGCATATCGCGCTTTCGCGCCTGTTGTGTCAAAAGGTATCCCCGTGCTAAGAAAGCAGGAGCCTCACTACAGTGTGCTAAATCTCAAAGAAAATTTCAGGCAGTCGAGTGGGGAGCACACTCAAAACGGCAACAACCATGCGCATGTGCATGTAAGAGCGATATAGTTCGCATATTTGGCAAACAGTTGTGAACTGTCGGAGGTTGCTCGTTACATCTTTGCTCATCAAACGCACAAACTTAAAAAATTAAAGAATAATAACTATGAAGCTTATTTACGTAAATATGTACATGGAAGTTTAAAAGAAGATATTTTTGTTTCTTTGAAACGTTGATTTCAAGTCGAAACTTCCGATGTACAAGACGTAGGGAAAGAATCACTTTCTAGTGTTTTTGGAACAACTTCTGTGTATTTGAAAAAGTGGCGGGAAAGTTACAGCGCTTGCATGGGAATTTTCAGCAGAAAACTTTAAGTACCAATGATGTGGGTTGAACACTCGTCACAGCTTCATGGTGAGTCGAAAAGTACTCATAAATCAAAAAATGTTAAATAGTTCTTTTTTCCAACCATTTTTATTATTGGTCTGGATAAATGGTCATGAATGCTTAATAGCAATTTTCAATTATTCAAGCAAATTCCATTTTTTAATTAAATTTTCTTCTAAAAAACTGCTTTTTCCTAACAAAATCAAAATCAAAGTTGCTTCTTAATATCCTTTAAACTTTTTAAATGTCTCAGCTTTTTTATTTAATAAAATATTTTGTTATGTAACTGAATTCATTTTTTTATAAATTGTTGCTCTACGGTGCTATTTTTATATTAAATATCTTAATACCTTAGATTTATTCTTCACCAAATTAATTTAGTTTGGAGTTTTTTGTCAAGAACTTCAGGAGAGAATATCAATTTGTGGTTACAAAGCTCATTTTTGAAGTTAATATGTTTTTTGTTTCTATATTTTTAAATTGCCTCACTAATTAACTATACAGGGAAAATTTTTGAGATAACCGCAAAATAACATTATCTCGCAGAACACATACATAGAAAATACAGGTTAAAATTCTATAAGAAAGAAACGAACTCCTGTAAAAATTCTAACAACATAAAAAAATGCTGAGAACAACTTTTAGTTAATTTTCGAATAATTTATGAATATAAAAAATAAAATTTATATTTCCAACAATAACTCGTTGTACATAGAAAAAATAGGCTTTATAGATTTATGGAATTGATTCAAGAGTACCGGATATAAAGTATAACTGAACATAGTTTTATAGCATTTCCAAAACATTCGAGATAAAAAGTAGAATTCGTCAGGCGCAGTTATAACACAGTAACAACTCTGGAATCAGTTTTTTACAGTTAGTCTCAAGTTGAAGTTCCATCTCGTTCGAAGTTGTGATACGAATCTAATTGTCGATTATTTTTTCCGTAAAACTGTAAAACTATTGACAGTAGGTGACGTTTTGTACCTCAAGTCCGAGGAAGCGACACCTTGTATCGTTCAAAATAATATTGTGTTCATCATTATTGTGATATTGATTTCTGCTGTTTTTAAGTAGGTTAATAACGTTTCTTGTGTGTCCGAATCATATACTTCTTTCGTACATTTCCTTGCCTATTTTAAGAATAGGAAACTTTTGTATTCACTATTTCTTTACTGACGCTTTATTAGTTTCGACTTGTAATATTACGTGCAAATAGTAACAGTCTTAATCCTTCAAATATATGATTAATCCTTTGTATATTTGGCTACTGGGCTAAGACGCTCTAGCCTAGTAGACTATTGGTCGGTCATTTTGCAAGCTAGCTGATTTCATTCGCCCAGTAAATGAACGTGAGCAGGTACCAGGTATCCATTCGGCTAATAGGCATCAGTTAACAGAATAACTAGCTAGTCGGCTATTGGCCTACGACATATGCATGAATGCCAATTATTTGTCTAATTTCTTTCCCAAAATTAGTTTTTAATCATGAGTTAATTTTCAATCTAGTTTTTTAGTGTTTAATGAATATTTAATAAAGTAAGAAAACTGATATAAGTAAAAAATCATAGATGTTATCATTTCATTAAATTATTACTATTTTTATTCTACCATTAAGACATTTTCCTTTCGGAGTAGGCGTGACTCGCTCGGGGGAAGCGAATAATGGCAGAAAGGAGGTAGAAGTATAGATTTTTAGATTGATCTGAAATTCTCGTGTTACTTATGAAATTAATACATTCACTCTACTGAACTTCTTTTTCTTAACTATTTTTCGCCATACTTTTCTGTCCTGACATACTTCTCTAGCTTCCTTCACGTCCATACATTATTTTCTTGAAAGTTCTCGTGCTTCTGTGGCTTCTTATGTCTCTTCGAATTATTATTTCATTTACAGATTCTAACTATTCTTTCCCGGGCCTGCCTCTGGGACACTGCTTTTTACTTTACCTTGATATACTTGTTTCGTTATTCGTTCATTTGGAATTCTCTCAAAATGCCCGAACCATTCTAACTGGTTTCATTCCCATGTATCAACTGGTGTTTCTTCTGCACCATATTCTTTTAAAATTATCTCGTTATTAAGTTTGTCCATCAAAGTTTTCCCATATATTATGCGCAAGAATCTTATATCAACTGCATTAATTTTACTTTTATATTTTTCTTAGTTGGTTCAAGTCTCGTTACTGTATAGCATAGTCGTTACAAATATAGAATTATGTATCACCATTTTAGCTTCATGTTATTAATTTTTACTTCTGATATGCTCTACCGATAACCTTCATTCCCTCGTTTATGCGCCTATCTAGTTCCTCATCTATCTTTCCGTCCGTAGTGAATAAGCTATCAAGGTATACGAACATATCAACTTGTTAAATTCTCTCAACATTTAATACAATATTGCATATCGTTTTTTCACTCTTTCTTTTGAACACTATAGTTTTTATGCTATATTTACGTTAATACTGAGTCTCATGCTCTTCATGCTTGTGCTCAGTTTGTTCAACATTCTTTGCAAGTCTTTGCTTGGCTATGACATTATGAGCTTATCATCTGCGAATGCTAACCCACATACACGTACAGTTTCGAGATTCGTACCTTCTTCGTCAGAGAGGGCCATTCTTAGACACTTGTCTATGAATAAAACAGGGCTGGTCATATAAAGTGGAAGCATTTAATTCTAAAAAAAATCCGCCCGCATAGCCGCACATTCTCATAGCATGCGGCTCGCTTCGCTCGCAAGCTTGAGCGTGCCTAGGGCACGCGACTGTTGATTTTCGCGCTGCGCGCTCGATGATATATATATATATCTCGTGCTCCGCGCTCGGTCTTTGTATATTCCTTACACTTGTGCACAGATTTTTTTAAACTAAAAGTCAAAACATCGACAAAAGTAATTTGGTGATAGTGACTTCTTTTTTGTTAAAGCTCCTTCGGCTTTAACGAATACATTCTCATCACGTATCTCGTGCTTCGCACTCGAATTTGTATCTCAACTTTTATATCATTTCCATAAATGTATATTATTACAATTCATAACATGAATTGCTATTAAAACAGACGTGGTTTCAATGTCTCTTTAAAAAAAATGCAAATTATTTAAATAATTTTTTTAATAAACATTTTACTGCAACTACTGTCGGTTAAAAAAAATGAAAACCTGTTTTAAACTTTTAAGTTAAATCCCTACCTGAGTGACTCACAGCACTTCGATTAGCGAGGGTTTGGGAGCGGGGATGGGAGGGGGTTAGTTTCAACCAAGATTCATAGCTGGTTAGTGTTTTATGCTGAGAAGCTCAACCAACCTTCGGAAGCATTGTGTTGGATGGGAGTTCATATGATCTAATTTTCACATTCCCGGTCCACAGTGGGAAAAAAATGACATTTTTGGTTCAAAATAAGGTACACCCCACAAATATTGAGCGATTTGAACAAAAAAATAATTGAAAAACAGCTGTTAAGATTTCTAAGAGAGTTGTCGAGCCTGATTTTTGAATTAGGTTTTCAATTTTTCATAAATAAACAAACAAGTATGACGAACGAATGGCAATTTTATATATTTGGCGTTCAGAGTGCTTGTCAATGACAGGAAAACTGTTAAAATTGCCTAAGTTTCATAAACTAATATTAGCAAAAGATGTTCCAATATTATGTATATTATTAAATAACATTTTTTATAAACAAATTATTTGGTTATATTGCAAGATATTTTATGAACAGGCATTTTTTTTATCAGGCATTTTTCGATAGAAAGATTCATTTTTCTCGATGTATATTTTTTGTTTAATTCGGGACTTTATTATATTTGCAGCAAAATTCATAATTTGTTTATTAATCTTATGATCTTTTAATCAAATGCATTTTTCGGGTATTTGTCGGAAGAAAAATTCGGTTTTTTCAATGCTAACAGTTTTAATTAGGATATCAAAAAAGATCAATTTTCCATATACAGATGCTCGAATAATGCTTTTGTCTATTAAATTTGTTTTTCAAAATATATATAATTTATCAACCAATTATGAATTTCGGTGAAATCATCATGAACTTCCCAATTTAAAAGACTATAATCGAAAAAAAAAAGAATTTTTCCATCCACAGGTTATGAAGATCCCAATTAAAAGTCTGATATCGAATCAAAAAAGAATTGTTTCCTCGACAGATGCCCCAATAATGCATTTGTTTATTAAATTTGTTTTTAACAAATCATAAAATTAAAAACAAAATTACGAATTTTTCTGCAATTGTCATGAAGTTCCCAACTGAAAAGACTGACATTGAAAAAAAACGAATTTTTCTCTCGACAAACGCCCAAAGAATGCATTTTTTATTAAATTTGTTTAAAAAATCATAAGATTAATCAACAAATAATGAATTTTGCTAAAAATATCATAAATTTGCAAAAAACATGTATTTATGGAAAATCGTAGAAAAAATGTTTTCAACATATAATTTGTTGATAACAAATTTTTTTTGTATATTGTCTAATATTGGGATATCTGTAACTAATGCTATTTTATGCAACTTAAGTGATTTCAACTATTATACTGTTATTGATGAGCACCGGGTACGTCAAATAGAAAAAGGCTATATTTTCATTATATTTGTTTAATTATAAAAAATTGAAAACCTGATTCAGAAATCAGGCTGGACAATTCCCTTAGAAATCTTATTAGCTTTTTTCACATTTTTTTTATTGAAATCGGTGAAGATTTGTGGGCTGTACGTTATCCTGAACCAAACAAATCATTTTTCTTCCCAAAGTGCGGCACTTCTTTACATACGATACCAAAAACTTTTTTTTGGTTTTTTTAGAACAATCGTGTAGGGAACTAAAAAAGAAACATTTTTCTTCTCTTGTAAATGCTATAACTCTGGTAAATTTTGGTTTTATAGAAAAAAGTCATTAGGATAAATTGTTCGCTTGTTTGAATACTATAAATACCCGTACAAAAAATTTTGAATTTTGAAAAAATTAGTCTCAAAAATTTTTAAAATACGCTCACTTTTTGAATTTTTATCCAAAACGGCTGCCAATGTTTCGGCAGATATGGCGGCATTTTCACGTCGTATGTTGGGTTTCAATTGAGCTAGAGTCCTTGGCTGGTCGGCATATACCTTTGACTTTAAATAACCCAACAAATAAAAGTCTGGTGAAGTTAAATCGGGTAATCTGGTTGTCTGGTCTAACAGCTTGCATAATATCAAAATGCTTACTCCTTACTCTCGCTTTGCTACCCGTATATATTGTTTTTATTGCTTGCAGGAGCCATCCATTGACTCCGTATTCTTTTACTACTTACGGCATTCAATAAGATGATCCCTCCGTAATTATCACAGTTGCTTTTTTCTCCTTTTCTTTTGTATATTGGTTTGATAATCGCTTTTTTCCAATCTTCTAGGACTTCACAAATGTCGGTAAATAAATCTATCAATTCGCATAGTCTAGCATGAGCTAATTAATCTGTCTCCGTTATTATTTTTTCTTGGATCCTTGTACTTTCTTAACACGCACTTTTTGCTCTGACGTTGGACTACAAACCAACCATTCATATCTCCTAGTAGAATGATTCTTTCACCATGATCGTAAATACTTATTGTGTTATTTAAAGTGTCTCAGAAGGAGTCTTCTACTTCACTCGGGTCACTATGAACTAGAATGTAGCACGCTATGACAAATAACACGTTTCACGATTGGTTATCGACTAACCTCAAAAAAGGTATTTTTGAGTATATGATGATGCAACAGGATTTTATTATAGATTCCAAGCTGCTCAATTCATATATAGTATCAGTTTAGCAGTTTAATTAGAAAATCTGGAGTATAACCTTAAAACAAAATTGTCTGAGCGGTGCTTTGAAGGACACAATTAGATTTGTGTACTTTCAGGAAACGAATTCGATACGTAAGTCAATTTAGCGTTTGTTTTGCATAAATATACTCCCTAGACTAAAATCAGCGGATTTTCACTTATTGCTCAGTAGCACACTTTTCACTGATGAATTAGTGGAATTTCTAGTCGTTAATTTTATATATAGTTCTGCATACCACTAACTTTCGATGGAAGAATAGCTATTTGTTCTTATTATAACGCACTCTTTTGGATTCGAAAGATCCTTGTAGAGGCATTTTTCTTTTGTTCGGAGGAAAATCTCTTTTTAACATCCAACAGTAGTCTGCTATCATATTTTCATCCCATCTTCCTTGATATCTTTGCTCCGTCACTTTGATATCTTGGTGGAACCTTTCGCCCTATTCTTGACTGCAGTGCCCAAGGTTTTCAGGGAAGTACTCAACATGAGAATCCATGAAATGTGGCTTCAAACTCATTAAATATTTCAATTTTTTGAAACTATCGACCATTTGCGAGACCTGTTTTTTCCTTTCTGGGCTTTTAACATTTCCAAGAAAATGTACAACGACTTTTTCGTAATCAAGCTATGCTTTTTTCTCAGTCAAAGTTATTTAAGTAACAAAAACGTCGTCTGTCAACATTTTTGAATTTGAGGTTTATCAAATATTCCTTCATTTGACTTAGTATTGGACAATTAGGGAAACTGAGACACTATATACTAAAAACATTGTTCTTCTTTATTTAGTGCTTTTACCAATTGTTTCATTAGACCCAACTTGATGTGTAGAGGTGTAAAAAGTGCTGTTGATAGCTCCACTGATGGCTCGTTAATGACGTTTTTACATCCTCGTTCCAGTGACATTCTTGTTTCATTCATCCTTATTTTTGTTTCAGAAGAATGAATGAGCTACAGCCATCAGGCTTTCTTGGTGGAGTTTATGAATAATCTCTATTCTCCATCTTTGTAAACTCCTGGTTTTAATTCGTTTATAAGTCCATTCGTATTCGTGCAATAGACTAAAGACAGTTCTCGATACAAACAAAAGTATTTCTGAAAATTCTGTTCTTTGTTTCAATAAACACTTGACTTTACCCTTTTTTTAACTTCCTTTTTTTAAAGCTGAAGCAAGGTGTTCAGCGCCACGTGTACTGCTGCTTGTAAAATAGTCTGTTTGATGTGCCAGGACTGCCCTCTTTTTTTAGTGTTTGAATAAGAAGTGCCAGCGTCTACTGGAATGTCTGCAGGTTTTTTAATTTGTGGTCTTATTACCGAAGAGACCTGGTTGTAAGTTATTGATTGTTTGTTGAAAATTTCCCATTTTTTCGAATCATCCATGCAGAAGTAACAATCCATTTTATTTTGCGGTTTTTTCCAAATTGCTGGTACAATAAACTTCAAGCTTGCATTGTTTTCACTTTGTTCGCATTTGTACAACATTAAACCGCAAGCAGAGCATATTATATGAGGAGTCCAGCTATCATCTCCTTCTGAAAACATAAGGGTGAAGTATTTTGCATAGATGTCCGAATTTTCCCAGTAATGTCCTTCCGATATTTTGAGATTTCATATTTTGTGCCAATATAATAAAATTGATTCTGATTTTTTTCACAACTATGAGATTTTTTCAAGTATTTTGTTTTGGAAGCTACGGTAATTTCAATCCCCGCACTTAAAGGATCCTGGCCCGATCTCAGGTAAGTCCACTATCCTCGAGGTCATAACCCTCATACCTCCCCAGGGATACGTATGAGGGAATTGCGATTTTGATGAGGATAATGTTAACTCATCGCTAGACACACTACAGCTTCATTCTTACACCTTAAAAGGGCAGCGCGCCTTCGCTGGCTTCGTTACTGACTGGGCTGGAAGGTGAATCAATATACACATATCTTTTCAGAACAGTTGTAATCACTTCCACTACCTAGCGCCGTAGCAGGTATTGACACTCGTTTTAGTGAATTCAATGGATGCAAATGGATGGACACTCCAGTCCGAAGATTTATGATTGAATCTTAACACAAGAGGCTCAGACCTCATAGTTTAGAAGAAACGCAGTAAGCTTACTCACGATAAATATTATGAGAAATACTTCTCTAAGACCAGATTGTTGTAATACAGTATGTTCTTGGAATAATGTAACAGATTTGTTCGTTACTATGCAGTTTGGCTTAAAAATTGGGCTCTGCAGCTAAAAATCATTACAAATGCAATGCTGGATTACAAGTTGCTGCTAAATTTTTTTTTGAGGTTATATCATAGCAAGTCACATGCCAATATCATACGTCAGTTACATAACTACTCTGGCTCTATTTATGGAATCATCAGCTTGAAATTCGTAAAAAAACATGTTTGTCCATCATATACTCCAAAATATGTTTTTGTAAGATTATGTCGAAAACCAATCGTGAAAGGTGCTCTTTTGACCTCAGATTCGGATTCAGCGGATCAAAATACATAGAAATACATGTGTTTCATCGAAAGTGCTAGACTTTTTTATTTGTGTGACTGTGTAATCTTCTGATTCTTACTTTCATTCTAACCCAGAACAACCTGGTAGATACATATCCTTGATCTCTAAGACGCTGGTTCGCTCTTTTATTTATACTTAAACCTACTCTTTGCCTATCATTTTCTATGTTTGTATTCTAGCATTCCATTTTCTTTGTTTCAGGTCCTAATAAAATGTCTAGTTTTCTGACGTGCATAGTTTCTCGTAATTCTTCTACCTTGAGATCATTCACACCTCTATCATTCCAAACACCCGGTTTTCATTCATCGCCTGAAACTTAATCTTTACATTTAATGTGTGCATGCCTTTTGCCTATTAAACTTCTAGTTCTTTCCGAAGCTATTTTATTGTTTGTTTTATTCATTGTTTAAATATTAGTTGGAGTTTTATGCTAATGGGAGTTCAGGTGTCCATAAATCTATGAATTTATAATAAAAAAGATTGCAACGCCGCCTCCCCACTCCGCTTCAAAAATCTGAGCGTTGTTTGTAATGTTTAGCTTTAAAAATTCTTTTTCATCACAAACTGAATATAAATTAATATTTATTACTTATCTTTAAGTAGTTTGCAGGATTTTCTATTTTGTGTCTATTGAAACATATTTGTCTGGAATAAGAACAAGTAATAAAACTTCATAATTTTCTATTTGGTACTTTTCCCATCGCGGGATGCACAATTGGCGCACAGTAGGCCCGGCAACAAGCGTTAAATTTAGAAAAACTAAGAATTTGTATTCCTATGAATACGTGATTTTTCCTCCGTCTAAAAATCCGCCAACGGGAACAGAACAAGTGCAAATCCTATTCCTCTTAATCGACCACTTCTGAGTAATAAAATATATCTCTGTGAGGTGCGTTACTGGTACAATTAGAAGGAATTAAATATATTGAAAACACGTTCTCTTTGGCAGAATAGAAAACTTTGTCGCGGTCGCTATGGAAATAGAAGTGAATAAGTTTAGGAGGTATCTTATTCTTATTGTCGCGTTTTAGACAGATGGAAAAATCGAGCATTCAAAATAATAGAATAATCTTCACTTTTGCGCTGAAATCTGAAAATATTAATTTTTCTCTATTCTACACTTCTTACCGGGGGGGGGGGGGGGGGGGGGGGGGGTCATATTCTTAGTGTCAAAATTCATTATATTTTGACAGAAATTACAAAGAGATATAAATTCTATTGGAAGTTGTAGATGAATACCTGCAGAATATCGGAGTAATAGAGAGAATGTAAAAATAAAATTTTAACCTAACAAATCGATGTCGAAGTTGACAGTTTTTTATTAAAATTTAGACTATAACCTAAATTCCATGATTATTAATTATAATTATTATAAATATAATTTATAATTCATCAATTACCATTTACAATTGATAATTTATAATTTATAATTTATAATTTATAATTCATAATTTATCATTTATAATTCTTAATTTATCATTTATAATTCATAATTTATAATTTATCATTTATTTCGAAGTAAAAAGATATTGAAAATGCTATTCGAAACCTTTACGGTCTGAATTATTTCTACGCAGTGAAATTATACCATTCATCCAATTGAAAAGTTTTTGGGGTCGCTAATTTCGAATCCGAAGTCAAAATGTTAAAATTTAAAAGGGCGAATTCAATAAGGCGGACAAATCTCCTAAAATAAAGTCAAAATGTTTCATTATTACTACTTGGGGGGTTTTCGGGGTCTCTGATTTTGAATCCGGAGTAAAAATGTCCAAATTCAAAATGGTGAATGCAATATGACGGACAAATATCCTAAAATAAAGCCGATACAACTAATAATAACACCTTGGGGGTTTTCGGGGTTGTTGATTTCGAACTTGAGGTCAAAATGGCAAAATTAAAATTGAGAAATCCAATATGACAGACAAAAATCCCTAACTAAAAGTTAGCACTTGCGGGTTTTTCGAATCTTTGATTTTAAATATAAAGTAAAATGTCAAAATGCAAAATAATGCATTTAATATGGTAGACAAACATTGTAAAACAAGAACGATGTATAGCCGTTATATAACTAGGCGGAACGCAACTGAACCAATTCTGGTAGTATAAAATAACCTTGAAATCACACCTACATATGAATTACAATTTCATGGTAGACCTGTATTCAATTTATATTTATTCTGCAAATCATCTTTATTAATGTAGTGGCTATTAATTCCTACATCGCTGTTTTCATATTTCTCATCGCTGCTATCACTATCC
The DNA here is from genome assembly GCF_010883055.1 of Belonocnema kinseyi. Taxonomy (NCBI): domain Eukaryota; kingdom Metazoa; phylum Arthropoda; class Insecta; order Hymenoptera; family Cynipidae; genus Belonocnema; species Belonocnema kinseyi. The sequence continues at coordinate 102,200,005 of NC_046662.1, forward strand.
TCAGTAATTTGCCTGTAAATATTATTGTATTAAGGGCATGTGACACAGCTAAATACCTATATTACTGACCTCACTTTATCAGTTCACTGAATGTTTTTTTGAACCTAAGAACTTTTTTTTGTAAATCAAATATTGAGCTGAAACTTTGGAAAATGTATTAGAGGACATACATAAATATCCATAAAATATAGGTCTCAAACTTTGAGAAATGCAAGAGCCGAAAGAAATCTACTATTGCATTTTTCAAAGTTTGAGACTGATATTTTATGTATAAAAAAAGGTCGAATATTCAAAAAAATGTCGAGGTTCAGAAAAAAGATGAAATAATTTTCAGTAAAGTTCCTACCAAAATGCAGTATCTAAACGTACTTCATAGTACTATAATACTTTTTCCAAAGTTTCAACTCGATATTTTATTTACAAAAAAAGTTCTTAGGTTCAAAAAAACATTCAGTGAACTGAAGAAGTGAGGTCGGTAATATAGGTATTTAGCTGTTTCACATGCCCTTAACGGATTGATAGATTTTAATCAAATAAGCATACATAAATTGTCTTTGCGTGAATGTGAATGCAAATGTTTTGACGCCTTTTCAGCGGTATTTAATTCGCCTAGGATTCTCGAAAAGACGATTCTTATGTCGAAACAAGAGAATAT
>NC_046662.1:102200759-102202581 GCF_010883055.1 Belonocnema kinseyi
ACTTATTTTTCATTATTAATATATTAATTATTATTTACATTTATATAAGGTTTCTCTCAAGCCTAAAGATCTGGCTGAAATGGATGATGAGCTTAGTGGACATTTTTCCGGAGAATCTGATCTCTGGGCTATCAATTATTGTAAGTATAATGCAGCGAGAGCTTTGGCCGATGCGAACCGTAAAACAAAACCAACGGTTGATCATAAGACCAAAAGACGAATGCATCAACTTGCCATAAAGATAGGCTGGGCTGGTTAAGAGGCATGAAGAACTATTCCGCACCGGGACCAGATTGTATCAAAACCTTCTAGCGGAAGAAGTTTTCTTCAACCCATCAGCATTTGGCCCGTATTTTCACCTCATATTTGAAGTCGGAAGAGCCGATTCCGGAGTGGTTGGTAGAAGGGCACACAATACTCCTGCCGAAAATAGGCAACTTAGATGACCCGAAGAATTACAGTCCAATAACTTGTCTGAATACATTTTATAAGATATTCACAGCTATCTTAAATGATAGGATTATTCGGACAATTGAACCTGTTTGGCAAGAAATGTATGAACAATGAGGCTCAAAGAAAGGCGTAGCCGGATGTCGGGTGAACCTGCTCATCGATAGATGTGTCTGTGAAGATGCAGCATTCTACCAGCGTGATCTATCGATGGCCTGGATTGATTATCGGAAAGCTTTCGATTCGACCTCCCATAGACTTATCATCTGGCTTTTGGAAATCTTAAAGGTTCATCCGCAAATAGTTCGGTGAATACAGAGATTGATGCCGCTTTGGAAAACCAGATTTACTATCTCATCTGGAAAAAATCGTGTGACAACTAACAAGGTCACCTTTCAGAGAAGTGTCTTTTAGGGCGACACCATGAGCCCACTTCTCTTTTGCCTTACATTATTTCCCCTATCTCTAGCACTTCGCCATTCCGACGGGTACTTGTGCGGCAAACCTGCAGATCGAAACCTGCAGATCCTGAGCTCGTTGATAGAAGCGCTATACGACACCTTTGCGCTGGGGAGACTTATACATACCTGGGCATGCCACAGAGCCGCATTCAGGATGTGACATCTACCAAGGATACTCTCCGAAGCAGATACAAACGTCTCATTCGACAGATTTGGTCTTCCGAACTATTGGCGAGGAACAAAGTATCTGCAACGAACATGCTGGCCGTCCCGGTAGTACTCTATTTATTTGGAGTAGTTCCATGGACGAAGAATGAGCTCAGATCCCTTGATATCGAGACAAGAAAGGTTATGCACATGAACAAAAGCATGCATCTTAAGTCTTCCGTTCCGCGACTGTACATCTCACGCGGGAACGACCTACATTCAAAGGCACAATGCGGCACTAAGAGTGATTTATTACCATGTCTGTGACTCTTACGGCATTAACCTTAATATCGCTCCTCTAAGTGCTCCTAGGGAAATCTAGTCTATTGTCGAGAATGGGAAGTGCCGCATATACTGGAACTTTATATCCTCGAGAATTGTTTCTGTTGGTCACTCGAGGCCTGACATGGTTCTTCTTGACTTCGAGAAGCGAACCATGTATAAGGGAGTGTCAAGAATATGATAAAACACTTGCGGGAAAAATGCAGAAGACGGTAGTCCTTGGGTCGTTCCGTGTTCTTAGGGTGCACGAGGCTTTTGCTGGATCGTCGTATTGATTTCTTTACAGACTATAACCACCTATCTCGCGGTCGTGAGACGTGGTTGTGGCTGAAATTTTACCGCGATTTCGCTGGGAGCGGGTGCAATTTTCCAGATTAGCACCCGATCCCTGCGAAATGCTGCGGTTGTCCTTATGACAAATT
>NC_046662.1:102202681-102205051 GCF_010883055.1 Belonocnema kinseyi
TAACAACCCTTGAACTACAGTATATCTGAAATTGAAGTTAACAATTCTTTCAAAGGCATACTCAACAAAACAACTGAGAATTTAAGTGAAGTAGTGGCTATGAATTGGGATACATTTGAATTAAAGCATTTAGAATTAATTGTAACAATAAAATTTGAAAGCTCATCAGGTCATGTAAACCCACTGCAATTGTGTAGTAATCCAGACAATGAAACTCCAAATGTTCAAGGATCACTATTTAAAATCAGTATTATTATCATTCAATTAAAATGCTTGAAAACAGAAAACATTTTCCGGAGAAAATAAATTTAATTTGTCTAATTCAAAGAAATTTTAATCAAGTACAACGTATCGCGAGCATTATTCGATGCGAAATGCTTAAACAGTTTTGTAGGAAATTCAGAAACAACTAGATGTCCCATGTGTTTTAGAACATCACGCAATTTTGGCAACCTAAAAGATAATTTTACTTCACAAGCATCATCACTTAAATTTGGTCTGGGCTTATTGCATAATTGGATTAGAGCTTTTGAGCACATGGTTCACATATCATACCGAAAAACTGGTATGATAAAAGAACGAAAAAACTGGTTTGTATATAAAAATCTGTGAAATTTTATTTATTAATTTATAATGTGTAATGAATTTCTGTTCCCCTAATTCTTCAGAAAATTATAATTAATATCGCGATATAAAACTACTGAGTTCTATAATTTTTAGAGCAATATTAATGAGGTAAACTTGTTGTACAAAACAAATTTGATACAAAATTAGGAGCTAAAGTGGACCAAGTTTTACAAGACCATGGTAAAACCAATACGGATAATGTAGCCAGAAAATGCTTTAGAAAACCGGATATATTTGCTCCGGCTTTAGAGATCTGTATTGAGCTAGTTAATAACATTGCTAAAATATTAACTGTATTTAAATGCAAAAAACACTTAAAACTTGGTGAGATATAAATTTTCTGCTAAAAGATGTATTTTCTACATTATGAGCTTTATCCGTGGACAAGAATGAACCCTTCTTTATATACACTTTTGAGACACGATTAAGATATTGCCAGGAAGTTTTTGTTGCCAATGATTTACTTTACTGCAGATGCAAATGAATTGTGGCGTAAATTTTATCAGAGAAACGTGATTTCTCATGCGGGACAATGCAGTAGAGAGGAAAGAATATTTGATGTTTTCAATCGCGCAGTCTATCATAGAAAAAACGAAAGATGAAGTTTACATCGATTCCGCGTGAAAGATTCACCGCAACAAAACTTCATCTTGCCGAATAAACTTTACATGAATCGGGCATAATTTTCAATTTTGAAGCGTGCCTGGATAATCTTTCGCCTTATGATTGCTCCATTTTTATTCGCGATGTAGCGAGAATTGCGATGCTAGTGCTATCTATCGTCGTTTAACTTCATTAAATTGGAGAGAATTGGGGATTCTTATATGTCAGTTGCTTTTTGCGCTATTTGCTGAATCTAAATTCTGATGCTGATTGTAGAAGAGTTACCGAAATTTGCTCACTTCATCGTGACGCAGTAGACGAGATCCGAATTATTCTCCTAACCTCAGTGAAACTTTCGTCGAAATATGTTTAATTTTCAACCTTTTGCAAATCTTGCCTGCAACAAATTCTAACTTTGGTTTTTCTGTGTAGTTTTAAATGTGGTGTCCCGATTTACAGCTCGAATTGAGTCATATTTGGTCGGTTTCCCTTTGCTGCTAAAATGCCGTTGCAGACGAAAGCTTTTATTGCATCGTAGAATAAACTTTCGCCAAATAGCATGTAAATTTTATCAGCGGAAAATTTTACAAGCAACCAAATTTAAGTTTAATTTTTTCTGTGATTCTACTAATCCAGAATCTCTTTAGTATTATTAAATAATAGATTAATATATATATATATAATTAAAAATTTGTCATAAGGACAACCGCAGGATTTCGCCGGGAGCGGGTGCTAATCTGGAAAATTACATCCGCTCCCAGAGAAATCGCGGTAAAATTTCAGCCACAACCACGTCTCACGGCCGTGAGATAGGTGGTTACAGTCTGTAAAGGAATCAATGCGACGATCCAGCAAAAGCCTCGTGCACCCTAAGGACACGGAGCGACCCAACGACAACCGCCATCTGCATTTTTCCCGCAAGTGTTTTAGCATATTGTTGACACGCAGGGATGCTCTTTAGGTCATGACCAAGTGAAAGCATGGCACCTCCAAGAGCGCCGATTATAAGGACAATTAGTTTAACAGAATATTCCGTGTACAATAGTTGCAACTCCCTTATAAGGTCTCGATACCTCTCTTTCTTTTCATTCTCCTCGGTTATGATGTTTTTGTCAGCTGGTGCCGAAAATTCGATAACGA
>NC_046662.1:102205151-102206179 GCF_010883055.1 Belonocnema kinseyi
ATGCACCCAACTATTTGCGGATGAACCTTTAAGGTTTCCAAAAGACAGATGATAAGTCTATGGGATGTCGAATCGAAAGCTTTCCGATAATCAATCCAGGCCCAAACAATCCTATCATTTAGGATAGCTGTGAATATATTATAAAGCGTGTTCAGACAAGTTATTTGCCTGTAGTTCTTCGGGTCAGTTAAGTTGCCTATTTTCGGCAGGATTATTGTGCACCCTTCCACCAACCACTCTGGAATCGGCTCTTCCGACTTCAAATATGAGGTGAAAATGCCGGCCAAATGCTCATGGGTTGAAGAAAACTTCTTCCACCAGAAGGTTTTGATACAATCTGGTCCCGTTGCGGAATAGTTCTTCATCCCTCTTAGTACTTTTTTCACCTCCTCGGTAGTGATGGGTGGGCATTCTTTATCAGGTGTTATGAGGGCAACACATAACTCCTTGAAGCTATTTATATTTTGTGAGTCTTCGTCCAGTCTATTCTGAACTTCGTAGACTTCTCTCCAAAATACTTCAACCTCCTCTGGCTTGGGTGGGTGTTCGACAGTAACTGGAGGGTCTTGGAAGAGTCGAGATGGGTCAGAGAGAAACTGTTGATTTTCACTGACCCACCTCTCCCTCCGATCTAGACTTCTCTTAGCTTCAGATAGTATACGTATTCTCTCAACAATATGCTGCCTGATGGTCAGCAGCTTTGACTTGTTAAGTGTGTGACAACGGGTCCGGAGTTCGCGCGCGAACTTTCGATCCTTGGCGGTAAAATTCCTGCCAGATGTGATGTAGTCAATCACACATTGAATGCGGGACGCGTACTGTCTTGCCCAGCCTATCTTTATGGCAAGTTGATGCATTCTTCTTTTGGTCCTATGATCAGCCGTTGGTTTTGTTTTACGGTTCGCATCGGCGAAAGCTCTCGCTGCATATAGTTACATTTTCAACAAAATAATTAATTTTTCAATCAAATAATTGAGTTTTTATCCAAACGGGATGAATTCCAAAATCACCAATTTCTTTAATTTCTT
>NC_046662.1:102206279-102218847 GCF_010883055.1 Belonocnema kinseyi
CGACGGGTACTTGTGCGGCAAACCTGCAGATCGAAAGTACAAGGTCACTCATGTATTTTACATGGACGATCTTAAGATCTATGCTGAAAACAGAGAGCAACTTCATCTAGCTCTGGGGATTGTCGAACGATATACTAAGGAAATTGGAGTGGAATTTGGGTTAGACAAATGCCCCAAGGTTTATTTGAAGCGAGGAAAACTTAATGGCATCCCTGAAGATCCTGAGCTCGTTGATAGAAGCGCCATACGACGAACAAAGTATCTGCAACGAACATGCTTGCCGTCCCGGTACTACTCTATTCATTTGGAGTAGTTCCTGCGTTTGGCCTTATGACAAATTTTTAATTATATATGTATATATATATGTATGCATGTATATAGAGAGATTGAGAGAGGGGGGTGGTAGGAGTGGCTCAAATATGGTACGCCTAGAAAAAAATCAAAATACACAACAAATAAGAAATTTAGCAGTATGAAAATATTTATGAATATAATTTTGAAGAATATGATGTGCAGAAAACGTATTGACAATGCTGACAGATCCGTAGGCCTGACATTTCTCCGGTAATAATGAGAATAATTCTCCGGCTGATATTGCTCCGGGCTGATAATTGCTCGTCTGGCAAAATGTAGGATCCATCGCAGTAAATGCCCTTCATTTGAATGATTCTATCTTTCCAATTAAATTTATAATTTAGTCGAAGCTTTGTTAGAAGTCCAAACGAGTGCCTGCATAAAAATGAAAAGCACATGAAAGAAGAGAAAAAAAATATAAAAAAAGTGCAATCTCTGATTAATGAAAAGTTAATGCTTGAAGTATGTTTCATAACCAGATTAGAGTTTGTTCGTAATTGCTTGCGCACGTCTGTATCCGTACAGATTTAATTTTAATTTGATGACTATTTCTAATCTGTAACTGGATTTTAGTTTATTAAATAAAGTGAAATAAATATTGCGGGAGCGTAAGGGAAATATGTTTCTGATCTTATTATTTATTTCACTTGAGTTGAGATATCCTCCAGATATCGCCTACTCCCACGTTCGAGATCGCTGGGACCCTGCCAACAGACTATACTCTGTTCAGTGAGAGAATGATCGACAGCGCGCAGTTTTTTCAGAAAAAGGTGGAGTAAACACCGTAAAGGGTTTGTTTAACAAATATTAAACAGGCATTAGAAGTTTTTTGTACGGCTATAAATCTGAGAATGATGACGTTTGGGAAAAAGAGAGGTCAGACACTTGAAACTCAGGCACTTCACAGCAAGGTTTCCGAAGATTTAAAATCTCTAAGCCACGCCTTTATGGCAGTTCGCGCGAATTGGACGAAAATTCGCCGTTCCTGTCGTCATTCTCTCGCTGAACAGTGTATATGTAGAGGCAATACGCCTTGTCGACATGGATGCACAGAAGGTTGCGGTAGTGCAGGCGCAGCATAGTTTTCAAAATTTTTCGAAAGAATTTGAGCGCAAACAACTAGAATAGATTTATGACATTAAAGCAACAATAAATGATATGAAGACCGAAATCTCGAAGAATTCTGAACCGATTGGCATACTTGAGGTTAATTCAACAGATCACGATGAAGAATTAAACACTGTGAAGTCAGAGGCTGCATCACTGAAATCTAAGATCGCCTCCCTTGAAACCTCCCTCAACAATCAGGAGCAAGCTGCCGTTTGAACAAAACTTGAAGTTCATGCATTACCAATAATGTAAAACGAGGACCTTCCGACATTGATTGCTTCAATCGCTTCGGCGTTAGAAGTACCTTCTCCTGAAACAAAAAACGATTAAACGCCTTTCAATTGTACTTTAAGTCGTATAAAATGTATATCTTAAAGAGGAATGGTAGATTGCTGACGATAGGTTAGAGGCACCAGTGAATCGGAGAAGTGGTTATTTTACGATATACCAAAAAATATTTTTTTACCGATCAAAAAATGACAATTGTAATAATGCTATTCACAAAAGAAAATTACAGAACAGAAAAAAGAAAAAATTTATTTTTTAAATTTATGATTACTATAATATCGAATAGTCATCGTAGTATAGTATCATAAAACGCAAAACTCGGCCTCTTTCTTTTACTGCAAAAGATAGAGACAGCGGCTGCGCATACGCAATGCGCAAACAAAAAACGCGTCTATGTTTACATTTTATTATAATTACAAATATTTAATTCAGTGCTTTGTATAATTGATTATAATTTATTGAAAATTTAGCTATTTATATAAAATTACAATTCACTAACATATACGTAAATTTCATTGCAATTTAAATATTATAATAATTAAAATATTTAGATTAATTTGATATTTCATTTTACGCAATTCATATTCATAAAATAGGTTTCTTATGATGGACATTGTTGAATCTTAAAAATCCAATTCATTTACGTCCCTAACTTATCTGCATTTTCCTATTCAAATTTACTTGTAGCTACCTCTCATTCACTACAATTAAATAATGAAGAACGTAATCTGCATTATACACTTCTTCGGACTTCATCCTACATCAATTGTATGATTCATATTCATTTCTGTAAAAGGGAACCTGCACTTCTTCATTCAGTTTGACATCATTCAAACTCCATTTCATTGAGAACTTGAAACGATACATACGTTTCTTCTGTCAAATGTAAATAACGAATTGAACTTAATTTAGTTTTTTTAGGTTATGTTCTCCTATTCAGAATGTCTTAAAACTATAGAACGAGTACATCTCCGAATGTGGCTTGGCAGATTTAATTAAACCCAAATAGCTGACCAATTCAAAGAGTCCCAAAACAATTGAAATGCAACTTTGTCAATCTAGAATTTTAATATACACATTTCAAAGCGCTCCAGTTCAATCGTTTCTTTTTTCCTGGGTTGTGTTAAGAATCACGACGTTTGGTCCCTTGGAGATGCACATTTGCATGACTATCTTATCTACCTTTGTCAAAAGTTATTTTACCTTGAGCTTCAATTTTGCTATTCAGTTACCTCTAATGTATATAACTTGCTATCTCAATGGATACTCTATCGATTTGTCATGTAAATTCTCAGTCTCTCTTGGCCCATTATTCAGAATTTAAGCATTATTTTAGCTCGTAGTTCTATCAATAATCTTTCAATAAGTACAGTCGACGCTACTTACCTTATCGCTATTTACCTTGCCGCTTCCCCTCATTCTCGGTCGAGCTCATCCCCCACCACGACCGCGTGGCAACGTACATAGCGAGCGAAATAATTAGTCTCAAACACCACGCATCGAGATCAGACTCGAGAGTGGGGGAACATCGTTTCCAAGAAAATTACTCCCCTACGGTCCCATCCGCTGCAAGGTAAATAGCGTCGACTTTACACCCTATTTCGTAGAGACAGAGATGCAAGGAAAGCGAGTGGAATCTTCCTTTACCTACACGATAGCGTCAGGGGTGCTGTGGCAGGAGTGACTCCATTATCTACTCATCCGTCAACTGAGTTTCTTTTTATTGAGGTTAGATCCACAGAAGATAGTGCTTTGGTAGGTGTTATTTATAAGGCGCTAAACGCCTCCTTTCGAAGTGATCTAGAGTCAGGAATTTTTTTACATATTCCCAATTGCAGTAACATTATCATCACAGGTGATTTTAATACTAATCTAAACTCAACGACCAACCAAACTAAATATTTGAGTTCCGTAGTACATGCATCAGGACTCTCAATAGTTCCCCAAACATCTACACATAATACAGACCGATCTAGTTCTCGGATAGATCTTATGATAGTGGATGACCTCAAAAAGGTTTCTTCTTATTCGTAGCATCTCATTTTCTTTCTATCCGACCAGGACTTTATTAATATCAATTTTAAATTTACCAATAATTTTACTCCTAGCACATTTCAGACGTGAAGGACACAGCACTATTTCTGCGTGGATTTTGACCGTAGACCCAAATTGAGTCCACCAATCCAAAATACCCAACAGACCCAACAATGTATTGAGACTTTTCGTTTTGAATTTGTTATTCTATCTGCCTTTACAAGGAAGGACAATACTCCTGGGACACCCTGCATATATTTTCTATGCCTTCTGTATGCGTTCGTATATCCTATTCTGAAAACCTATTTGCTCTTCCGGTTACTGTAATTTCTTGATTTTTAATTTGGGTTGGTTTTTATGAAGGTAGGTAAATTGCTTTAAGTGCACAAATCTTATTATTTTCTAACAGGGTTTAAGAATAACTATCTTTTTAGAAACTTAAGAATATCGAGGCATCCTAACGATAGGATGCCCACGCACGCGTTCGTCTAGATGACACGTAACCAAAAATATAAGCAATAAAAAGCTGACCGAGAAGTTAGCGCTAGAAAGTTTCAACTCGCGGAATTGAACAAGATGTAGCTAGGAGTTGGTCAAAACTAAAAGATGTTCGCTCACTCTATCGAACCATGAAAGTGCTATCTCGGGCGAGAAAAGCATGAAGATAGGGGTAGGTATCCGTTTGAACAAAGGCGCAATTGACCTAAAGCACGTTTGAACTAAAACAGTTGAATAACGCTTAATATTTTGGCCCGTAGAAAAAGAGAAGATAGATGGGTTGTTAGTCACTTTAAATGTTATCGTTAATTTCAATTCGTGGAGTTATGTGGCGCGTCGTGTACAGTCCTTGTTGATTAAATTTAAATCTTGTGATAGGCATTGAAAATAGAACATAAAGGAACTTGTGCTCATCAGTTATAGTATTATTTTCGAAAATACTTAATTGATAAATTGTTAAGCGTACGTGACCATAAAAGTTTAAATAATGGCATTAGTTAATATTAACAACATTTGAAAATGATGTGAAAATTTAAAAAATATACTAAAATTGAAAGCATTTCAAATAATATTGTGTCGAACCTTTAGATTTTATAACTATTCTGAAAACGTGATAATTATAAATGCTTTCTGATTGAAAACATTAACAATCGTAGAATTACAACTTGAAGCGCTAAAAATTAAAGTCTTATTAATGAATCAATCATTCTTGTCTCGAAATAGTTTTGAGGTTAGATTCAGAAAAATAATTTTTCGCGGAAACAACTCTCTCTTTCATTAACAATTCTTCAATTATAATTTTAGTGCGCCCAAATGATTAATATTTTCATTCGTTGTGAAATTTCTTTCATCTTTCTGAAACATTTACAATCTCAAATAATCAAATTCAAAATATTTTCAATCTTTCTGAAATCACGATGAAATTTTATTATTCTTTTAAAATCTTGAAAATATTATGGAAAATATCAAATCATTGCAAAATACTTTAAATCTTTAAAAGCTTTTGAAACAGTTTTCAATACACAACATATTTCTTTAATCTTTTCCAATATTTTTAATGTTTGCGAAATCATTTTAATATTTTTATTCGTTGTTAAATGTTTTAAACTATTGTGACATTTTCTTTATCTTTTTGAAACATGTATTATGTGAAGTGTTTATAGCAATTTGCATATATTTTCCATCTTTGTAAAGACATTCTAACATATTTAAAATCTTTTTGAAATCATTCGTAATCGTTCTGAAATCTTTTTCAATACTTGAAGTACTTTGTAATATAAGTTCTTTCAATATGGTGTACACTAGGGTATTTCAAAAAGGCATCGCAAATTTTTTTTCACTCTAGAGGGCAAGACTCCCCCCCATTTTTCTATTTGCGGAGAATGAAAACCCGTAATTTTTTGTTTTTCGAAATTAGAATATTAACACGTGCACCCGGCACTTCTAAATACCATTTAATTAACATGGGAAAATGCACAATATTCGAAAAATTGAATTCATGTTCCAGGGTTTCATCGAAACGAGCCAAGTTTTTTAGGAATTTAAGAGGAGTGCCTACAAAATCAAATCATACTAATAATTTATATTTGTATCCAATCCCCACCCTTCCTGCAGCGCCCCAAAAATGACCTAAAAATAAAAAGCTACATTTTTACGTGTTATTGTAACTTTTTTGCAATGCATATATATTCTAATTGTCCATTAGTAAATATTTGTATTTGCATTTGTATTTTTGGGTCTTATTCAGGGCGCGACGAGGAGGGTGGGGCTGGGTTGGAAATGAAAGTTATTAGTATGGCTTTATTTCGTAGGCACTCCTCTTAAATCCCTGGAAAACTTGACTCGTTTCGATGATACCCTGGAAAATGAGTTCAATTTTTCGAAAATTGTACATTTCCCCATGTTAAACAAATGGGATTTTGAAGTGCTTGGTCCACGTGTTAATATTCGAATTTCGAAAAACTAAAAATTACGAATTTTCCTTCTTTGAAAATAGAAACTTGGGGGTATGACTTACTGAGTTGAAATCTGGGAACATTGGGATCGCGTCGCCGGCGATATGAATCAACGACTTACTGAGATTTACATTGATCGCGCCTCGCGATGTTGCCAAATTGCGGTAGTCAACGTTCAGAAGCGCAAGTTTCGTGATTAATTTTTTTTTCATGCATAATGCAGGAACCAAATTGTTAATATTATTTTTGAACCTCAATTTTGAAATACTTGTTTTTCTTTAAAAAAATTAATAATATCTTAATGGTGGTTACTTCGATATGACTAAGTAAAGAGCGATTCTTGTAGCGATGGTACCTCCTCAATCAAGAAGGATTGTACATGCCGCGCTACATAAAGCTACGAATTAAAATTAACTATACCATTTAAAGTAACTAACATCCCATCTATCTTCTCTTTTTTCTACAGGCCAAAAATATTAAGCGTTACTCAATTGTTTTAGTTCAAATGAGCTTTAGTCAATTACGCCTTAGTTCAAACGGATATCTACCGAAGAAAGAATAGGTAGATAGTTCGAGATAGATCTTCCACGATTTGATGAAGCGAGCGAGCACTTCTTAGTTTTGGCCAACTTCTAGCTTCATCTTGCTCAATTCCGCGATTAAGACTTTTGTAGCGATAACTCTTCGGTTAGCTTTTTATTATTTATATTTTTCGTTAAGTACCGTAAAGTCGTGTCATTTGCGTTGACTTCCTACCGTTAGGATGCCTAGATATATTTGTTTTGTAATATCCCATCTACTTTCTAATACCCTACCACCGTGTTTCATACAAGGAAACCACCAATTGTCAATTTTAATGTGGGTTAACATTAAAAAAAACTCATTATCTGCGTCTTAATTTTCAAAAGCAATAATATGCGTTTTTTAGCTGCTTTCCCGAAAACCGACTTTGAAATATTCGCCATAGATCATATACAATTTGGCGAAAAAATATTCCCACCAGTCGGTAGCTTAGAAAGAAAGTCTTAGCTTTTATAGAAATCTTACACTTTTTTCATTAACTGCAAATAATAATTGTTAAATTTATTTTTTCAAGGAAAAAATGACTTTTTCAACTTCATCATGATTTTCGCAAACAAAATTATTTTCTACAAATTTTACAATGAGAAATTTAAAATAGAGCATTACCTCATTCAAGAAACATTTTCTACCTGGAATAGAATATTTAAGTTTTTTTTCTCCAAGTTTTTATCATCAAAATAGCTGCCAATAAAACACAATATTGCACGAGCCACACGATTGCAAAATTATTATTTGCAGAATTCTGTAAGGTAATTGAAGGAAATTATATTTATAATCATTTTAATAAATAAATACTAAATAAAATAAAAAAATGCAGGCAGCGATAATTACTGTACTCGTATAATAATAATTACTTTATATTACTGTTTTGACAAACTAATACTCAGTTGATAAGCTTTTATCAAAAAAGTTATGAATCGACATTAAAGTTTACATTAGCAGTCTCCCCTTGACACACGAAAAAAATAAGTTTTACAATGTTCATGGAACTAATTGAAGAGCAGCGGATAGAAGCGATAACTGAACAGAGATTTATATAATTTTCATAATTTTCCAGATAAAGTGTGAAATGATTCATGTGTAATAATAAATTGCAGAATAAATGGATAAAGTTTTCAAAATATTCGTAGGAATTGATTTGTAAATACTGCGTGTTTTTGTAAATCATTGCAGTAAATGAACTGGAGAACGGAGTTCCATGAAATTCGAAAGGATTCGGCAAATAATTAATGCACAAGTATGTGTGTTTGTTTACCACATAAAAAGGTCGATAGTTATAGGGGTGGGTGTGTTGCTGAAATAGAGGGTAGTAAATTGTTTTAAGCGCACAGTTATTTTATCATTTTGTAACAGATTCAAAGAGTTTTTATTTTCCTAGAAACAAATTTAGAGACCGCAAATTGAAGATCTTAGTTTCGGTTCATAATTTTGTTGTTCTATGCTCATTTTCTACGTATTAATTTGACAAAGCTGATTTTATTTTCGTTTTTTTTAGAATATATTCTTTTAAATATTTTCCAAAAGCCGTATACAATAATAATAGTAATATGAAAAATGATTTTTTTCTTTGTTAAATTGCTGTAAAAGATTACAACATTATCGTATTTTCTAACGGGGAATCAACTTTGAGCTTACCAATATTCTTAATATAATTATTACTAAAGTTTGCTCATTTCCCTAAAAGATCTTAGGACTTGGTAATTTTGTAGGTTATAAGGGCCTAATGAAATATCAATACAATTTTTTTAAAATGGACTGTTTTGAAGCTATACGGCGCCAAGCCCTCAAAATCAGAGAATAGAATATGTCTGTATAGCATTGCGAGCAAAAATGACGGCAGTATCAGTATCAGGCATTATAATGTGGTAAACATTCCGCCCGTCTTACACAGCAAGCTTCTTGAACCAACCGAACGCCAAGTGCTCAATATTTTGAGTGAACTGCAACATTCATAGTGTAAGGGTAGCAGCAGTGCTTAAATAAGGTGCCTTAAGTCATGGGTGATAATGCTAAGCATACGAATTGCCCGCATCTCGCAACGGTCAAACGCTAAGCGTTGAATATTTGGAATCAACTGCGACACTCACTGTTTCGGCAGCAACGGTTCTAAACTAAGGTCATAATCATGTACGATATTCTCTTAATCATATTGTAGATCGTTCTCTTCTCGCAACGGTTGAATGCTAAGCGCTAAATATTTCTAATCAACTGCGACACTCACTTTTTCGGGGAAGCAACGGTATTAAAATAAAGTCAGTATCAAGTGCGTTAATGCTAATAATAAAAATAGCTCTTTGCTTGCATAGGCCGAATTCTAAACGATTAATATTTCAAATAAAGTCGACCATGCAGAATTTAAGAGCAGCAACGGTGGTTAAAGACGGCCAGTATCAAGTTCGGTAATGCTAATCATATGAATCGCCCACTTCTCCCACCGTTCGAAGGCAAAGCGCTCAATATTAGACAATAACTGCATAACTCTCTGTTTCGGGGCAGAAGAGGTTATCAAATAAGGTGAGAATCAAGTTAAATTGTTTGAATCATATATTGCCCACTTCTCACAATGTTCGCATGCAAAGCGCTCGATATTTTGAATTACCTGCCACACTCTCTGTTTCAGGGAACCAACGTTGATAAAATAAGGTTAGGATATAGTGCGGCCCTAGCGAGAAGAGGTCGGTATATATGATTAGCACAATCGCACTGGATAATGATCTTATTTTGGAAGCGTTGCTGCTCTGAAACTGTGAGTGTTGCAGTTAATTCTAAGTATAGATCACTTGCACTTCTTCTTCACTTAAAGCAGTGCTTAGCATTCGAGTTTTGCGAGGAGAGGTGGATAAATATGATTGAAACGATTGCGAAAGATTAAAAAATTATATTATTTGATAACCTTTTCTGCTCTGAATCAGTGAGTGTTGCAGTCAGTCCCAAATATTGAGCGCTTTGCGTTCGAAGGTGCGAGAAGCGAACGATTCATATGATTAGCATTATCGCACTTGATACTGACCTATGTAAGCACCGTTGCTACCATTAAATTATGAATGTTGCATTTTAGTCAAAATATTGAGCACTTAGCGTTCGGCCGTTGCGAGAAGCGTGCTGCGTGAGATCGGCGCAATTCTTACCACATTTAAATGCGTGATACAGATTTTGTCGTCGTTTTTGTTTTGAATGCTATACAGATATATTTAATTCTCTGATTTGGAGCGCTTGGCGCCGCATATCGTTAAAATTGTCCATCAAAACAAAAGTTATGGATATTTCATTGGGCCCTTATAACCTACAAAATTACCCATATGGTTTCTACCCTGATATTCATTGTCTCCTTTACAGACAAATTCAAGGGCCTTTAGAAAAGATCAACTCTACTCATCGTGTTGTAAAGTGCAACATCTCGGTTGCTGTTAAGAGAGTCTAGAAACTGTATAACTTTTGACGTACAAAATTTTTAGACATCTACAGTGGCCCTACCATCTTTATGTCTGCCCTTTCAATCGCCGAATTAATTTGGAGTATTCGATGTATTGAAGGTCGGTTTAAGGCCATTTAATGAGCCCACAAAAGTATGTGAGGACAGGGAGAGCATAGGCGTTGATTGCTCTGATTTCATTTGCCGAGTTGACAGATCTCTTCAGAATGAATCTGAGTAATTTTCGAACTCGTTTTCTATATAGGCTTCCCTAATTCCCCTCTGATTAAATGTACTGTTCTACACTTATCTAGTCTGAAATCCATGTGCACATCATTGGAAAAATGCTTTGTGACATCGATCACTTGCTGCAGTTTCTGGACTGAATTAGCATATAGCTTCAGGTCATCCATCTATAGAAGATGGATTACTTGATCACCATGCTGATAACCACGTATTCTGAATCTATGAGACCTGATATTTAGTGTTATTCACATTAGGTTCAACTTGATTTTTGTACCCCGTTGCATCACCGGACGACTGAAGGTTGTATGCAAATCTCATCCCCGTACAAATAGTAGAGTTCCGTGGGGCGCCGTAAAGCTACACTATATTGAAAAAAATTCACGGACCCGCATGGTGAAGATTTCAATGCACTACTGGCTTGAACTTCGTAGTATGTGTGTATACGCATAATTACCGCTACTATGCTAGCAGCAGACTCGTAGATCGTGCAACGTCGCAATTTAAACAAAACGATCACTGATCAACTGTCGTGTGCGTTTGAATAGCTTGGTACAGAGATAAGCTGGAGAGAGGGAACAATGTTGCTGCTATGCGATACTGTTACGTTTATCAGTTTAAAAGTGACTAAAATTTCAATGTTTTTCATTGAATTATCTGTGAAACTACATGGTGGAAAAATTTGATATGTATTTTTTTAATTCATATTTTCAAGCAGCATTAATACCGACATTTTTTATTTTCTCTACCAGAGCATTTAATTACTATAATTTAAAATATGGAGAGTGCCTATGCATTGTTCATGAACTACATGTTCAAGTAGTCAACTTTGAAATTAATTATCTCCAAATCGGTATGGCTAAAAAATTTGAAATTAATTAAGCATATAAATAATTATTTTATTTAAATATAGCTCTTTTTTCAAAAAAATCAACAAGAGATTGATTTTTTACATACAACCTTAAGAAGTCATTGATACGTGGGCAGATTTTGTAAACTTTTAAGACTTCAAGCAAATAGCCATACGGTATGGAAGGAAACGCTTGTTGTAGCCCATGTATGCCATGTTCCTTACGAGTTTTTACAACATCCTTTTTGTTTTTTGTGATAGAGTAAGATTTACCTATCACTCATTTATAGAGACAACATATCCTCTCTCACCGGCACTGAAAAAATACAAAACAATTAACCTCTGCACTCGGAATTTCAGAGCGAGAGTATATGCTTCAAGGGGCACTTTCAGCACTAGCGAACATTGCAAACTCATATTCACATTCTTTTTTTCTTTTTTTTTGCTTCATTGATATTCGTGTGAAGGGCGATTTTTACAGTTGAGTGTCTCTAACAATAACAACACGAATTCGGAATTCACAGGGTCGTTTCATTCACAAGGCAGAAAAAGTGGGAGACGACATGCAAGTAGTATGTCCTCTTCTATCCAATCGACTGAACGAACCACCGCAAGATAGAAAGAGATGGAGAGATGCTCTTCAGGCTCATGGGTTCTGACACACATTCCACTATTAAAAAAAAAAGTTTTCCTTTTACTATTAACCTTCTAGCAAGATGGAAAGCGCCGATAAAAGCTATTTTTTATTTCTGGTGGAGAGTTTTGGTGGTCAAGATCTTAAGTTAACTAAAAAAATTGAAATACTGCCAAAACGCCTAGTGAGTCGCTTTAAGTACCGCTCGTTTTCTTTTTTTTGTGTGGTGCGTCATTGTCTTTTTTCAATTTAGGGCAGTTTTGGGTTATAATTCTTTTTTTAGAGAGGTGAGAAGCGTGAAGTTTAACTTCCCGATTCTCACGCCTCGTGTGCCAACTTTTGTCACTCTTTTCTGATGGTGAGATTTTGGGGATCAATCTTTCTTCTTGTATTGGAAGTTTCTTAGGAAGTTTTGCAAAAGTCGCGATAATGGCGCCGGTACGAAAAATAAAGTGTATTTAAGTCTATGTTTGCAACCCGAATGAGTTTCGATTTCTAGGGGTTTATAGTTTCCTTTGGTGGTTCAACCCGATATTAGGGAACGTTCATAAACCACGTGGCCATTTTTTCAGTCCATTTTGAACCCCCCTCCGTTCATGAAGCCTCAT
>NC_046662.1:102218947-102221483 GCF_010883055.1 Belonocnema kinseyi
TGAACATCAATCCCCCCTTCCCCTGACGTAGTCATCAAGTAGCTTTTCATCGCCATACCCCCCCGTCCCAATTGGGCCACGTGGTTTATGAACGTTCCCTTAATCAAATTGAGACTTGCATTAAAACTTCTTGTACAAAACATAATTTGGCATGGCCTGGCCATAAATGTACTTTCTCTTTGTAGAACCAATCGAAACTTAAAATAAAATTTCGTTAAGTCAAAATTGTGTAAACAGTAATGTTAATATTAGAGTTTTGATTAATTTTCAGGCCTTGACATGTTGCAATGTTAGAGCGTAAACTCCTGTAATTGTTTTGTATGAAGATACGGGTGTGAATAATAAAAAAAAGATTGTGATTTTCTGGTAAATTAGGGGTGTATTCGAGCATTTATTAGTTGGTTAGGAAAACCCTTCCCCCCTGTGAACTTTTTTTTCATATTAACCGAATTTAGAATCAGGAACAAAAGATTTCAAATGATAAATTAAGATTGTCTCTGCATTAACATTTGATTGATCTTTTCCACTTTTATTTTTAGTTCTGATTTTGTGAACCTTTTTTTTTGTTTCTACTATTTTAGACCTTAAGCCAAAATTGCCACTTGGGCCTATCTCTTTCCTTTGGTTTTCTTTTTTTTAGCTTAGGCATGCATAGGATACGCTATCCATAGGACTGAGTTGAGGCAGACTATTTCGTCTTTTTTGTGTGTTTATTTTCAGTAAGGAGCTTTCCAACGGTCTAGAAAATCTTTTTACGTTTTCTGTAAGAATTTTGAATGATAGCTCTAAAATATTTATAAATTGTTGGAAGGAAGGCTTTCAGTTACGATTCAGATGGATTTTGTGCTTCTGGTTTTTTAGGAAACGTACACATAGTATAACATCCTTGAGTATAAGGCCCGGCATCAGATCTAGGTGTTCGGTGATCTAATGAAAACACCATGCCAACGTAGGATAAACTCTCGTCAGGTACTTGTAATAGAAATTGTACACCATTTTCGGGTCTGGAGCTTTCCAGTTACTTGCATTTTTTTAAATCCGCTGAAAAATCTAAAGCTGTTATGCATATCAGCTCCGTTTCAGGGTTATTGCCAGCTCTTCTCTTATTTAGTTGGAACCACGCACAGTAGAAAAAAATTCATTTTTTGCTTTCTCGTCAGAGAAGGTATTAGGTTTGTGTAAAATTTGATCCCCCTTCCCAGTTTTTGTCAAATGTACACGTTTTGAGACCCCCTGAATCCGAAAAACAGGTTTTTACGAATGCGTCTACCTGGCCATGCTGTGTGTGTGTACCTGTAGAGTTTTAGTTTGGCAGCACGATAACTTTCGAAAGAATCGACTGATCGGATTAGCCTTTGGTATACTCTTTTAGTGTCCTAAAATAAAGGTCAAGTTCGGTAGCCAGCCATTTTGGATGAAAATCCAAAAAGAGAGTGTATTTTGAAAATTTTTGAGACGAATTTTTTCAAGATTTGAAAATTTTCTGTACAGACATTCATAGTATTTAAACAGAATACAATTTATGTGTATGAATTTTTTTATGAAACCAAAATTTACCAGAATTATAGCATTTACAAAAATCCAAAAAATACACGAAAATGAATATTTGCAGCCAAATAACGCACGATATGAAAAAAGTCGAGAAAGGAAAAATGTTGGTTTTTAAATGCCCTACAAGAATATTATAACAACTTTTTGAATTATCTTCAAAAATTGAAAATTCAAATTTTGACAGCATAAAAAAAAGAATGAAAAATAAAAAATAACACTTTTGTTCAACTATTTCGCTGTATTTCAAAGATTTAAGTTATGTAAGTGTATTTTCAAACAAACAATATATATATATATATATATATATTAGGATAGTTCGCTCTCATTAATACTATGCATCGAAAACAAACGGAAATGCCACAAAACTTGTATATTGCATAATACTGGAATTATATAAACATAAAATTTTAAGTATTTATCGTAGAATTTGGGTTTGAAAAATGTAAAGTCGATAGTGAAATTTCAAGTAACCTTGAAAATAAACTCTTAGAAAGTAAAATAGACATAAAAAATTGAATACAGAACATCGAAACTGTATTTTTCGAATTTTGATTGTAATAATTGTATTTAAGTTGTTCAATTCAGTTTCCAAAAATTTCAAATCACTGTTAAAATTTGTACAGAGCTTAAGAAAAATTTGAATGCGAAAAAGGAATTAAAAATTAAACAACAATAAATGAAAAAGGCTTCTTCGAATTTTAAATCATAAAACTCGTACTGAAGTCGCAAAATTTGGTTTTGAAAACTGCGAAGTCTACAGTAGAATTTGAAGCAAACTTTGAAAAGTCTCTGTGAACGTAAAACAGAAAGATGAACTTAAATAAAGAAAATGTTCATTGTTTTTAATTATAAAAATTATACTCCAGTCATTAAATCCAATATTTAGAATTTCGTAATCAGTCGTGAAATTCTAATATAGCCTGCAAAAGGACTTCAAAAATTTGAATTCTTTTATAGTAGATTACAAAAACTGCTCCCCCCCCCC
>NC_046662.1:102221583-102225314 GCF_010883055.1 Belonocnema kinseyi
TATATGACTTTTTTTGGTTCAAAATAACGTACAGCCCACAAATTTCACCGATTTGGGCAAACAAATTTAAAAAAAGAGCTAATAAGATTTCTAAGAGAGTTATTGAGTCTGATTTTGGATTAGTTTCTCAATTTTTTTTATAAATAAACAAATATGACGGAAAAATGGCCATTTTTTCTATTTGACGTTCCCAGTGCTCGACAATAACAGAAAAATGGTTAAAATAGCTTTAGTTGCATTAAGTAACATTAGACAACGATATTCCAATATGAGACAATGTGCAAAAAAAATGTATAAACAAATTATTTGCTTAACAAATTTATTCTACAATTTTCCATCAATATACATTTTTTCAGGTTATATTGCAAGATATTTGAATGAAAACAATATTGTATATAAAATGTCTCTTATGATTATAATTGTTTATACTATAAACAAATTTAATGAACAAATGCAGCAAACAGTCATTTTTCAACAGAAATATTCGTTGTTTTCGATGTAATTTTTTTTTATATATGAAATTTGTGATCATTTTAGCCAAATTCATAATTTGTTGATTAATCGTATGTTTTTTTAATCAAATGCGTTACTCGGGCATTTGTCAGAAGAAAAATTCGTTTTCGTTAATGCCAGTATTATCAGTTGGGAACTTTATGGCAGTTTTAGCAACATTCATAATAAGTTCATAAATTTTATGATTTTTTCAAACAAAAGTAATCAACAAATACATTAATCAGGTATTTGTCTACACAAAAAAATGTTTTTTTCTATGTCAACTTTTTAAATTAGGAAGCTCATGATAAATTCAGAAAAATGCATAATTATTGGATCAATTTTATGATTTTTTTTAACAAATGCATTAATCAGGCATTTGTCGACGAAAAACTTCATATTTTTCTATTTCAACTTCTTTAGTTCGAAACTTCATGAAAAAATCAGCAAAATTTATAATTTGTTGAATAATTTTATTTGGTTTAACAAATTTAATAAACAAATGCATTAGTGGGGTATCTGTCGACGACAAAATTCTGTTTTGTTTCGATATCAAGCTTTTAATTTAGATCTTCATAATAAATTCGGAAACAATCATGATGAGTTGATAAATTTAATGATTTTTGAAAAGAAATTCAACAAACAAATACATTATGCGGGCATGAATTGTAGTAATATGCATTTATGGAAATGATATACAAGTTGAGATACAAATTCGAGTGTGAAGCACGAGATCCGTGATGAGAATGTATTCGTTAAAGCCGAAGGAGCTTTAAAAAAAGACAAGTCACTATCACCAAATTACTGTTGTCGATGTTTTGACATTTAGTTTAAAAATATATGATCTTAAGTGTACCGAATATACAAAGACCGAGCGCGGAGCGCGAGATAAATATATCATCGAGCGCGAAGCTCGAGAACCAACAGTCGCGCGCCCTAGGCGCGCTTAAACAAAACGAGCCTGGCGGATTTTTTCGTTCAAAAATGTGCAGAGGCTTTAATTTTCTTCTGATTTTGAATTTTCAAAAATTCAAGTTAATAAAATTCTGAAAAGCTTGACGCTCCGAACTTTTTTCTTCTCTATTTGTCTTAAATGGATGTTTAGGGAGTCATAGAATACAAACAATTTGTTCATTATTCGATTTATTTGTTATAAACCTATTTTATGAACGAATTGACAAATAGTCTTATTATCAGTAACGATTGTATTGTTGCTAAAAGTGCTCTGTATTAATGTAGGAATGCCATTTAATTACAAAACTAATTTCACATTTTATAGTAGCCATAAATTTAAGACTTCATAAAATTATAATTTCCATCAATCGTCAGAGCGACTTCAAGTATTTTTTAAAATAATGAATATTCATTATTATTTGGTGAAATATAACAATTTAAATGTTTATATACAAATTGAAAATGTTGGCCCTTTCGTATAAAAAAAATGTTCGCACTTAAAAGTTTTTCAAGCTGTTGGACGAATGACTGCTGGTCACAAAAGTATTTGAGAAGTTAACAATAACCGTTGTTATAAATAATTCTCGTGACGAAATATTCAAATTAAGGGTTTTATCAAAAATTAATTTTCTTTCATCGTTAGAATGGATGCGGATATTCCTAAAAAATGTATATTTGATCATATTTAGTACAATTTAATAACTTAAATGTATATAAACAATTTAGATAAACAAATTCTAAATTTTGACCGTTTCAATTGCAAAAAGTCGGGGCTTCATTCGCAATAGATTGAAAATGACTCATAACACTGCATGCTAAGATTCACTCAATACAAAATCTTTCAAACACAACCTGCAGAAAAATAAGTACTTTTTCATGAATTTTAAATTTTTGAAATATTTCTTCTTTCTTAACTGATACATGGATCCGAAGCCACTAACATTTTGTGCGCTAAATTAGTGTTAGTAGCAACACGAGAAAACTTGCGTTAATTGAACTCTGGAATAATCCTGTAGTCTTTCTTCCGACCTTCTCCTGCTTATTCGGAAAACTGTCCAATTGGCAAGGAAAAATGTTTCATAACATCAAAAATTTTTGTTAAGTGTACGCAAATCTTTCCACTAACTCCAATTCTATCCCTCTGATTTCTGATTTCTTAGTTCAGTGTCTGCAAACAACCTTCATGTGGTAATCCCATCATGCGATGTGCCTGAGTCTTGTTTTACTGCATCTAATACCAATCCTGTCTTCTGATGAAAATCTTTGCGAATTTGACTCTTTGCCTTCTCTTGAAAATCTGTATATACATCCTTATTTACTCGACATTTCTTAAAATCTAGTCGACAGGCTATATACAAAAGAGTTTCCATAAAGTGAATCCTATCACGTATTGTTGAAAATCCATAATCGTATGACTTGACATCTATAACTTTGCCTTTGACTCTATCTTAGGTGACATCTCTTTAGGTGTAGCTTGACAAATGTAGCAAGTAATAAATGATAAAGTTCCAGAAAGAGCCTGGAAAACTTTTTGGTCCAGTATCGTTCTTTTTGAAGTGATAATACTACTTAATTGGGTTTTCTGAGGTTTCTTTTGCGAATTCATATAGTATTGGCCTGCAATATGATGTTGATGATGAATGCGGATTTTACCACACTACAGAATTTACGGAATCCTCTTATAAGTGAAGTAGCAGTAGTACCAATGAAACCGTGAAGATTCTATTTTCCACCATATCTGGATCATCTTTTTTTTGCTTGTACGTGCTTTGGCTTGAAGAACCATTAAAACTGTACCACACAATTAACTTCAAGTAATGAGGTTTTCTTGTATCGGTAAATGAAAGAGAAATATCACGATCTTTCAAAATCCGAGATATCGTATGCTCTAGTAAATATTTTAATCCGATTGTAAAACCCTTTTCCGTAACTTTTGCGTAACAAAGCCTTTGTTATTTCGATGTCAGTATATTTTTCCTGTATATCTATTAATTTCCTTCGTTTTGCCGAAGTAGAACATTCTACAAAGTCACCTGAATTTGGCCTTTCGCATTTGTCATTACTTTCAGGTTGAAATTCCACAATAAAATATGTGTTCAATCAACCTGCGAACTTGTTGTCGAAACAAGCTTTAATAAAAACTGACCACTGCCATTTTCTTCTAATATGAGGGATAAAATTATGATTTACCAGGTGTATACATATGAAACCGGTATTTTTTCAAGAAAAAAAACACATTTATTTCAAGAGAATGATAACAAATATTTTATTCAAAGTATGCGCCC
>NC_046662.1:102225414-102233284 GCF_010883055.1 Belonocnema kinseyi
GCCAATTAGCACAAATGGTAAGTTCCGACAGTGCCTACAAGTGTGCCTACTGGCCGCTAGATGGCAATACCGGTTTCATATGTATACACCTGGTATTGTTCGTACTCTTTAAATTAAATTAAATAAAAAGTCGAACTTTGTAAAAGTATTTGCTGGATAAGCAGTACATAGATCTGCGAACTTTTTTTAGAATAAAAAGAATATGAACTTTTATTTTGAAAGCTAAAGAATGATTAATATTCACAAATATCATACAAAGGCGAACAAACACTCGCGAAACATTGATAAAAAATAGAATAAGCGAGATATATAGTGTATCCCGCGAGAACTATAGTTAATTTTGTGAGCGGGGGGGGGGGTATGCACAAAAAAATAAGCAAAAAAGTCACCAAATTTTTTTTGGTCAGATGCTTATTCTGGGCACAGCAGAGGGTACACGTTTTATGCACGTGTGAGCATGTGTGTGATATTGCCCTTGTTGTTAAAATGTAATAATCTTGTATTTTAATTAAAAAATGTTCTATTATAATAAAAAATCATTATTACATCCTCTTAAGTTAAGGCGTGTTCCTTGGTTGAATTTTTTATTTGAGATGCGACGTGAATATTAAGTTTAGTTGTATAAACCAACAGATTTTTCTTGGTTGTAATTTTTTCTATTTTCTTGCCATTTTCTTGTTTTTAATTTGTTCAAACTTGAGCACTACCGCATAGTGTGATGGACATCGCTTCGTATAGCGCTTCGCTGGGGGAACTGCTTGTTTGAACCTTCGTGCGCATGTCACACATGCTCACACGTACATACAATTTGTACCCTCTGTTGTGCCCAGAATAAGCATTTGACCCAAAAAATTTTAGGGACTTTTTTGCTTATTTTTTTTGTGCGTATCCCCCCCCCCCCCACACACACAATTCACTGCAGTTCCTCAGGGGATACTCTGTATGTCACGATTCGCTAGACAGAGCGAAGCACATAGATTCATCACTCTTAACATGTGGATTACAAGGCGATCAAGAGCTACCTGAAATCAAAGTTAACGGGATCGATGCGAGGGACATGTGCTCAAGTATTTGTATTAAATAAAGGGGTTTGAAAAATGGGTAAACACTGATGATTTAACTACAGGTTCACCCGTAGGCTATACAGATGGATGGTGTATGGCGAGTTTAAGAAACGGCCGAGTCGAACCTATTCTATTGGAAATTCGAAATACAAATTCGCCCTGAAGGGAGTAGCAGGGCACGAAAAACCGGGTAAAGGCATGAACCCACCATAACATGATAAATAACTCGTTACTTTTAAAAATGCATGAATTCGACTATTGGAAAACGAAAGTTGCATTTTATTTTTATTTTTAAAGATCCACTAATCTTATTTAAATAATTAATTGTATATAATTTAATTTACCAATTTCAATTAAAAATATCATGACTTAACAGAAAAAAATAGTATGTAAATTTTTGAAAAGTGCTTAAAAATCAGTTGCTTTATTAAAATGTATCAATCAATGATATGTACAAGATTAAATCAAATATTGCCGTTCATTTAGCTATACAGGATCATGGAATATTTGTTAATTAATTTATTGCTTATTATTTATTTACTACTACTATTAAAATTAATAATTTATTATTACCAATTATTTAATTAAATTTTGTTAATATTTGTCTATGTACAGAGAAATTTTTTAATACCTGCTTTTGATTTTCCCGTCATTAGCTTCTATGAAAAATGCCTCAGTAGCCATAGTTACTTTTTTCTGCGGAAAGTCATATTTCATTTTCCTGCGGTATTTTGTCGTGTATTATGACAAATGGCGTAGGAATTTTCGAAGCAAGTCATTTGAGGTTGTTAACGTCACCCAAGGTATTGACAGAATTTACATTATGTTTTTCATTAAATCGAACTGGACGGATCACTGAAAATGAAAAATGGCAAATACGCGCCAAAATATTAAGTTTGTTAAAATGCATTTAGTGGGGGTGCCGACTACAAATTTTTACGGGCGACAATGACCATCTGAAAAAGAAGTGTTGCAAGTGGTTCTCCAGCACTAAACAATATTTTAAAAAAGTATAGGTGAATGTTCAACTTATACTAATAAACAGTTTTTTGCATCTTGAAATGAAGCGAATAGTAAAAGGAACAAGAAAAGAGATCCAGTTAAGTAGGTACAACTTTTACATGCAAAGTGGTTAAATATCGTAACAAATATAAATAGAAAAAAATTAAGTGAAACTTTGTTAATCAAAAAAGTATAATTAGACGATGAACTGAATAATCTGTTTATTTTTAATTTTTTTTTGTAATGCAAAACGAATTTTTTTATAAAATGTGATAATTTGCGTTTAAAATTTAAGGATAATAAAAATGATTTATTTTTAGATTCAAGAGTTCTATAAAGTATATTAATTTCTAAGAAATTATTTTCAAGGTGAATTTGGTCTATTTTAAAGAAGATTATTTACAATTTTCATATCATTTCGTGTTTATGAATCATTGAACTGCTACAATATAAATGAAAACTGCTCTACCGACATCTCTTGTTTGCCTTCAATTAATTTAGTTTTTATGCGATGTTCAATTGAAATATTTGTTCTGATAAAAATCTGTCATTGCAAGTGAGTTTGTATTTCGAAATAAATATAAATCTAGCAAAAAAAGAAGGAACGCATGCTGAAAGTCTTGAGGTCTGTTAATTTTGTTTAGAAAAGAAAAGTAGATGCAACAATAAGAAATTGGTGAAGATATTTTCAAAACAAAAATTTGAAGATATCATAAACTATATCTTCCAATATAGTGCTTCTGACAATCGATTTCCAAATGCTGTTTGTATTTTATGTTTGAGAAATTTATACCGTTTAAAAACAGCTTGTTCTCTAAATACCATAGATCTGCCAGATTTGTCATAGTTTTATGCGATAAATCTGGATGCCAGGTCGACAAGTCTGCTACCATGTGAATATAAAATTTGTTACATTATACGAGAACCATTATTAAAAAATGGTACTTTTGAAGTATGCATTTTGTCTTAATGGAAAACCATTAATTGGACAAAATATTAAACCCAAAAAATGGTTTTAAAATTTCCTACAATTATTTAGTGGAATGTAATGGAAGCTTATAATGCGTCCACTCTTTGAAGGAATACTAGTGATAACATTTTGAAACCAATCAACGGCATGTCAAGAAATATTTTTAATGTATTAAGAACAAATAATAGACTAGGGCGGAAAAAATAAAAGTATTCCTAGCAGATAACCGTGTAGTCGATAATGGACGTTGCAAAATATCGAAGCCTGGAAAACTGTGCAATCGCTGTTGCGCAATAATCACGTAAGGGAAACTTCAGAAGTGCACTACTTCCACCCACTTCGAAACCCTGAAATCAATGGTGCAAAAATCGATTCTAAAAGAGAGAGATGAAATTATTTCCTCTGTTTTGAAAGAAAAAGCCGACAAAACTCCGAAAAGTTGCACGATGGCTCTTTCACAACGTGCTGACAAACCTCTCCGAATCTCCGTCAACCCTCATAATGAAAAAGTAAATAAAAAGTCAATCATTTCTATGAATGATAGGTTCAATCAAACTGCAAACGGACTAAAAATATAACTTTTGGAATCGCATCAATGGTTCGTCTGGCAAGTGCTAATAGAAAAGCAATTTTCCCTCATTTAAAAAAAGAATTTTTTTCTGGTACTCACTACTTCGACAATTTTTTTGCAGTAGAGTTGTTCGATTTCGAAACTGATAAGGATAACAATGCCTCAAATTTTGAAAAATATGTTGTTTATTGCAAGACTCTGGGCGGCCTAATTGAGTACGGCAAGGAAAAGCGCCAAGTTTGTCGAGCGCACTTGAAATTTGGCATCGATGGTGGTAGAGATTTTCTAAAGCTTTGCTTGTCACTCCAATCAACCGAAGATAATTTGGATTTTAACTGTGTTCACCAGAAATACAAAAAAGGTATGGCCTCTAAACGATTCCGAGATCCTGGGATGGAGAGGCTTTTTATTTTTGGCCTAGTACAGTCTTCTTAAGCAAACTACAAAGTGTCTCAGTTATTGTCTGCAAGTAATATAAGCACGTTTGAAGATACCATTGAAACTTATTTGAAACTTGCAAATATTATCTCTGGCATAATTTGTCGTAGTAGCTCTTTTCCTTGCCACTATGCCAAACTATATGCTTGCGGAATTTAACGAAGAAACCTTAGCATAGGAAAATTCTTGCAAAGTTGAACGCGAGGTAACCAATGGTGGTACATGATTCTATGGTAATTCTTGCAAAAGGCTATTGGATAAATTGGACACTTTGCACTCGAAATGACCTATCGGCTGTTTGAAGATTGTTTAAGTTCTCGACGATTTCTGGTAAATTGTTAAATCTTGTTTCGGTGAAATTCTCAATTCAAACTTAACAAAATACATCGTTTACTTCAAAAAAGGTACCTGGATTTGGGTGTTTCGGTAAAACATAAAATGCATGCAGTGTTTTATCACGTCGAAGAATTTATCTCGTGAAATCAGAAGGCAATAGGCTTCTACAATGAGCAAGCAATAAAATCTGTCCACTTCGAGTTTAAAACTGTTTAGAAAATAATATAAAGTATATGTCAATCATTCAGAACACTCAGTAGTTACTTAATGCTGTTTGTAAATTTGACGGTCTTCACATTAAATTAAAGATGTTATTTAATTGTCGTTTTTACAGACATAACGTGAGTGTCATAACCAGTTACATGATTATATGTATATTTAAATTGTCACAATCTTATGTTTAATTGTTAATTGTTAATTAATTTAATGAATAATAGTTTCAATGATTGATATTTATTTATTATCTTTCCTTATAGATATTATATTTCGTTAAGTACACATTGGTTACGAAAATCGAATTTATCAAAAATCTGCAGCTTTTAATTTGGTCTTAAAATTTTCAAAAACATTTTGTTTTAGACATTATTCCTTTATAATAAAACTCCGTAAGTTATAAAATAAATTATATACATACATTAAAAATAAATTTTAATGCAGTTTATCACATTTTTGGAGCAATATTTTCCCTGTTTTTATTAAAAATAAACTTTTTGTGTATCGGCGATTTTTTTGTTTTTGGTCTCAAAATAGTCGTGGGACGTGAGACAACTATAATCGATAGGAAAATCCCATATTCAAAGAATTTTTAATCAAAGTTGGTTCAGACGTACCGTGAGAAAATTCTTACGTGCACAATGTCAGAAAGGACGGTTCTGATTTTTGGATTTTCCTCTTGATACTTCGACGTTATTTGAAAGTAACGAAGAATCGAAAGGTGGGTTATTTTATATAATAAATTTGTAAAAATTTGTAAAAATAATCATATATAAAATTTGACGTTTAAAAAACTCATATTTTATCTTTTTAAAATGTACGGCACTTTCAAAAAATAAAGAAAAACAAAAATTGTAAAAATTGTAGAAATATTTTTCAAAGATGCATGAAAAAAGAATTGCACATAATCCTAATAACATTTTGATTTCGATGAAAATTAAAAAAGTTATATACTTTTCAACATTTCAAAAATTAAAAAAAAATAGAAATAACTGTTTTTCAAATAGCTTAAGAAATTTCAGCCAAAATTTTTACTAGATATGAAAGATATTTCGTCATTATCACAATTAAATTTTTCAATTTAAACATAGTTCCAAAAAGTTGGATTTTTCTTTAGAGTACCGTGAATTTAAATCGTGATTTCTAGCTGATTTTAACAAGATTTACGAATTATTATTTTAATGATATTTTTTTAGTTGACTTGGGACCGAACTTTGAACAAATGGAATCACCATGATTCTTACGGTTCAAAATGGAATAATAATCCACTATGAACTAAAAGTTTTTGCCCGTTTCAAGCCTTTTAATTTGAAAT
Source organism: Belonocnema kinseyi (assembly GCF_010883055.1). Classification (NCBI taxonomy): domain Eukaryota; kingdom Metazoa; phylum Arthropoda; class Insecta; order Hymenoptera; family Cynipidae; genus Belonocnema; species Belonocnema kinseyi. The sequence continues at coordinate 102,231,324 of NC_046662.1, forward strand.
TGTTTCTTTTCAAGTTGATCAAAATTTTTTAAATATTTTGGAACATGAAAAAAAAAGAATTTATTTTTCAATGCTTGATTCTAAAACCTTATTTACAATTTTTGAATTTGACAAGTATTTTTCTGATTTTTTTATTCTTTTGAACTTAAAATAAAGTCTTTTAATTGAAAGCCGTTTAATCATAAATCTGTTATATTCAAGTTTCTGCGACAATAAAGTCTTTCAATTTGATATTCTACAGTTTCAAAGAATTTAAAAAAGACAATTTTGCACGTTTAAAATGAAAAATTTTCAATATCTAAATGTTCAATTAATAAAAATGAAACTAGTCATTAAGGTTTTCAATAATTAGCATTCAATTGCGCAATTGTTATAGACTTAACAATAACACTATAATTACATTTTTAATATGTGTACGGAGTTTTGTTCGCGCTTTTAAAATCTTTCAAACGTCATCAGATTTTTTCCCACGGAAATAAAATAACATGTTACTTTCGTTTAATCTAGAGAAATGTCACATTTCGCATATTTAACGTTATCCAAAAAAGTGTGCCTTCAACTCCACGCAAAAAAAAAACATTTTTTGTCCGAACCCCATAAAATCAGGCGTTATTGCATGCACGTGAAGCAAGCGTAAGGCGGCCACTTCCAGCCTAGTGGCCTTCGCACATGTACACTTCGCAACCGAGCCAACAGGAAACTTCACGCCCGCTACATAACAAACTTTACGCCCGCTATAAATGCACTGCACCAAGAAAAGGGGGTGCCCGGAAAAAGTGGTAATATCATATGATGTAAATTGAAGTGCTTTTTCTTTGAACCCTTTCATCATAAAATATTTACGAAAGGGAAATGGGGAAAAAGAGAAAATAGTAAAGGGAAATGGAGGAAAGAGAAAAAGAAGAAAGGAAAGGAAGATATGGGAAAAAGAGAAAAAGGGTGAAGGGAACGGGGAGAGCTTGAAAAGGGAAAGGAGAAAGGGAAACAGAAAAAGGAAAGAAGAAAACTAGTGACCGGAAAGGGTGAGAACAGAAAGGATTAGGGGGAAATACAAAAATAGAAAGGGAGAGGGAAGATTAGAAAAAAGGAGGGTAAAGGGAAAGGAGAAAGGCGAAAGGGTGAAAAAGAAGAGGGGTAACGGTAAAGGGGAAAAGGGAACGAGGAAAATGGGACAAGAGAAAAAATAAATAAAAAGGGGAAGAAAACAATGAGAAACCTAAAAGGGTGAAAAGGGACAGAGGAAAGATGAAAGAAAAAAGCAGAAATGAGAAAAGGGAAACATTAATGGCGCACGGGGAGAATAGGAGAAAGAAAAAGGGTCAAGGAATCGGGAAAATGAAGAAAGGGGGAAATGATGGAAAGAGAAAACGTTAATGGGAAGTGAGAGAAAGGGAAGGTAGAGGGTGAAAAGGGAAAAGTAAAAAGGGAGAGGAAAAGGTTAAAGGGGATTGAGAAAGGAAAAAGGAAAATGTAAGGGAGAAATGAGGAAGGGGCAAAGGGGAAGGAATGTTAAGGGGGAAATTGTAGAGGTTAAAAAGGGAAAAAGGGATGAGAAAAGGGGAAGGAGTAAATGAGGAATGAGAAAGGAGAAAGGAAAATGGAAATGGAAAATGGTGAAAAGAAGAACTGAGAGAGATACCGAGAGATTTCTCGATCTAGACCCTGTCTCTTTGAGCGCACCAAACTTCCTTTATCTGCTTCGCGCGCTTGTTTTCAAGGAGGGTAGAACAAAAAGTATAGTGTGGACGATCCATACGAAGCTGAATCGCTTACCAATGAAAAGAAAAATATTACGCAATTTGTCGCTGTAAGATTGAAGGTATGCTTAGCATATTGTAAATAGTTTTTTAAATTTATTTATCAGTACAGTCTGTCAAGTTAAAGCGTGGGTGGCTTTACTCGCAGTCGGTAAGGTGTATCGACATGATTTTGGTGTCAAAATATTAAGAAGAGCTCCCTCT
>NC_046662.1:102233384-102246800 GCF_010883055.1 Belonocnema kinseyi
AGGGAGCTCTTCTTAATATTTTGACACCAAAATCATGTCGATACACCTTACCGACTGCGAGTAAAGCCACCCACGCTTTAACTTGACAGACTGTAACTAGTGACAAAAAATTAGGTTTTAATTAAATTTCATTTCTGCTTCTAGGAAAAACATACACGAGGATACTACGAAGAGTTTTTAGAACTGCTAATTATTTTTCATGGAGAAAAACCTTACGGAAGAAAATCCTATCGATTTAAGAAACCTGGAGCATTTCGTTATGCAAGATAGATGGCAAATGCCAAGTACGCATTAATAATATTTTTATTCAAAGGAGAATTTACGATCACTATTGGAGAAGTCAATGGATTCAGCGCAATTTGTATTTTTGTTGTCCTTTTTTATCAAAAATCCTGGTTTCCAGCAACAAAACCAGGAGCAGCTTCAAACAATGATCTTACTCTAGTAAAAAGACTTTGTAATTGTACTTCTCTAAATGAAAAGATGTGTGACGTGTCTTTGAAAAAATGTGAATCATCTATGATACCTGAGTGAACTTACAATCAGTTTAGCTTTTTTGTAAAAATGTCTCGTTAGATTGTAAACGAAAAATGTTTCTCGCAATTAAAGAAACCCGAAGTGGCAAAGAAATTTCGTCACAGCGCTTAGAACTTAACCTAGGGCAAAAGAAGTGAAATTAAGTCTCTAACATTCGACAAGCTTTTGACTACAAAAAGTATAAGCATATTTCAGAAATTAAATATTCCATCTGATTTTTTCAACTTCGATTCGATGACTTGGAATTCAAGAGAGGATTACGCATTTGATCTACATGTAATTTGAAGATTACCGCTCACTAACGATAATGCAGAACACTAAGTAGCGTTAATTTGCGAGTACAACTCTCACATAACTGCAAATGAAGAGCAGTTGCAATGTTTGCTCCTAAATGTGAATTCTCATCGATATCATGTATCCAATAGTGATAAGGTACTGTTAAAATAATATGTGGATAATTATGTCTTTATTTTTAGGCATCGAAAATGAATCAGTAAAAAATGTTAAGCCAAACAAAAAAAATGACGCAAACATGTTTAAAAAAAGGATGTTTGTTGTAATATTAGAAACTTTTCCTGGGAACATTGTCCAATAAAAAATACTATTGGAATGGAAGCTTCTAATGTGTCCTCTAAGGGTTACGGTTTTCTTGCACCTTCTTCCCTATTCCTTCACACAACCCCAACACGCTTACTTCATGGTGTGAGGGGGACCTACAGTTTAAGGTCGGTTTCAAACCACCGAGAAAAACAGCTTTAAGTACTTAAAGAAAACTTTTTTCTCTAGAGGTACCGGTCACACGACTCCCCGGAGATGAACAACTTCTTTACTACGCCAGTATTCACCGCATTGGCTGCCGAGGCTCTTCCAGAGTGCAAGGCGGGAATTGAACCCGCAAGCCGCTGAAGTAGGTCCAAAGCCTACGCGTTAGACCCCGCGAGCATCGTCTCACTTAATAAAAAATAATATTTGCAGTAAATTATATTTTTACCTCAATTTATTAAATATTTTTCTAAACTAATTAGTTCTGATGTTTAGCAATGAACTAATTAACTGACAGTTTTAAATATGGCAGAATTTTTGAGCGTTATAAGAATTCAAAGTTAATTTTACAAAGCATTTTATTTGCTACTTTTATAATGTCCATTTTGTCTATAAGTGCGAAGGAGACACACTTATGGAAATTCAAATTGCTGCCTTTCTTCGATCAACATGAGTTTTTCAGAATTTAAAGTGTTTAGGGATAGAGTCACGCCTTCCAAATAAGCTGATAACAATGGCAAAAGTTTCCAGTAGTAGAGTTTTAGGGCGCAGGTCTCTAGGTTGACAAGCACATTAAGGACAGTTCCCACATTGGCATGTAGTGAAAAGAAGCCTTCGGCCCCTAAGCAGGTGAATCCTTATAGTCGACTAACAGTTTTATCACTTTTAGATTACTTTGAAAACAATTTTTAAAAAATTCGAGTAAGCTGAAAAATGACTCTAAAATAAAACAAAAATTGGAATATTATGATTTTTTCCCAGGGTATACGAATTTCACCTTGGGCAGATAATGTCTTTCACAATGAAAAATGTTATGAATTTGAATACACGTTAATACATAAAGTGTATTGGAAAATTAATGCATTGGTAAATTAAAATGAACTCAATACACATTTATATTAAACTTGTTTACTATGTCGCACAGCGCTCTCGGCCTTAACATGTCATCTGATGAGTGCTCACAGTGAGTTGCTAGCCGCCCGTTTGCGTGAATCGGTAAATTAATTTGGTTAAACTAATTAAAAGTTAAACTAATTCACAATTAAGGTTTAAAATAATTTAAACAAAGTTTTTATTGATTCTTAATAAGAAAGACTTTCCTTTATCGAATACAAAAATCTCCATTTTGTCGTGTACTTCTTAGTACGAGAGCCCCTTTGCTACTTGATCGTCTTGGTTTCAATTCGATCCGCATTTTCTCCTAAACTCATTTTCGGTCGTAAGGCTGGTTCCTTCGTTCTATGTCATGCATAGATAATCTGAGCAATATATATTTAATATAGATAAGTAATCCATATTTTTTAGGTGATCTATATTCTCTTGTATTCTATACAGAAGTGCACTTTTAGAAATTCTTGTATTAATTTTAATACACATGTATTGGAATTTTTCTTTAAATATGTCTATTAAACTAAATACTGGAATTTCTAACAGTGTTGTGTTGGTTCTATACGAGGTGTGTTTAAAAAGTAAGGTGACTTTTCAATTTTCGCGGGCTACGTACATTCAAGTTTTAAATGTTTTGTTTTGTTGTGTTGATACACTCGTCACGATCATATGTTCACAGTTTTAACTATACAGCTCGTGTTGTTTTTCTGGCAAAGGCGTAAAAGGTTGGAAGACTTTGGTGTGCTCGGCGATTTTCTTCTTTCGAAAAAAATGGAGCAAAGAGTTTGCATTAAATTTTGTGTGAAAATGGAATCCAGAGCTCTAAAACTCTTGAAATGTTGACAGTTGCATACGATGAGTCTACTCTGAGTAAGAAAAATGTGTATAAGTGGTACAAGCTGTTCCAGGAAGGCCGAGAGGATGTCGAAGACGAACCTCGCCCTGGACGTCCCAGCACGTCAACAACAGATGAAAACGTTCAAGCAGTGGAAGAAATGGTGTTGAAAAATCGCCAAATTACCATCAGAGAAGTTGCTGAAGATGTTGGCATATCGGTTGGCTCATGCTATGCAATCTTTTCGGACGTTTTGCGCATGAGACATGTGTCAGTGAAATTTGTTCCAAAATTGATTAATTTTGATCAAAAGATCCGACCAAAAACAGCACCACAGTCATGCCTCAGCCTCTAAATTCACCGGATTTGGCCCGCAGTGACTTCTTTCTTTTCCCAAAACTGAAGAGACCCATGAAAGGACATCGATTTTTAACGATTCAGGAGATAAAAACTGCATCGCTGAAAGAACTCAAGGCTATACCACAAAATGATTATCAGAAGTGTTTCGGTGATTGGAAAAAGCGTTGGCACAAGTGTATTATATCTAAGGGGGATTACTTTGAAGGAGAGATGGTTCTAGTGGATCCGATACTTGACATTCATTATCCCTAGCACATATGAAATGTTCATGAAAGGAATGCTCAAGCCCTAACGCGACGCAGTATTATTATATTTTATTAAACATTTACCCGGGTGAACCCGGTTATACATCATAGGCACGGACTAAGTCAAGTGACTAATGGGATTAGAATGTTATAAGTTAAATCAAATAATTTAATACGATGCTTGAAACCTCCTGCGATGATGTTGTAGGTATACAATTACGAGCAGCCACGACCGTTGGAGGTAACAACAGTCACCTCTGGATTCTTTCTGAGAGCTACCATTTCCCATTCCACGGCTTTTTAGTCGCTCGCTTTCCGATGGTCAAGAAAGTTTCTTACAATGCGACAGGTGTTTAATAAAACCGCCTTCTAAACTATCACCAATAACCTACTGACTCCTAAATGTTCAAGACGTTCAGTGCATCTTGCGTGCACATTGCCTGTATCCGAAATCATATCGGGATGGATAGATGCATGATTCACATTCCTCCATATGGTCTTTACTTCATGCCTTAACTCGCTATACTTGTGGATCTTGGTTGTATAGGTTGACTGCAAATTTTGGTGAAGCGGACAAGCAACGTCGATAACGTAGACTCTTCCACCTTTTTTTCTCGCATCACGATGTTAGGTCGATTGGCCCAGATGTAATGATTCGTTTGGATAGCAACATCCCAATATAAGATGTAATCTTCGCTTTCTAAAACGGGCATTGGAATTTAACTATAGAAGGGCATCCATTCTTTTAAGAGTCCTAGGTTTAGGGAAAGTTGTTGATTTATAATGTCCGCTACATCATTATGTCTGTGCGTTTATTCTTTCTGAGCAACTACGCGACAGCCATCAATAATGTGCGTGTTTCTGATCATTTCTGCTACTGAAAATCTTGTCCTGTATCGCAATGACGAATCCTTCCGTCTCTAGATACAGAACAACCTTTCACAGTCAAATATTAGATGCCTCACTATCCACTTCATTTTGATCTAACACGTTGGGGTGTAGTCAAGATCCGCTTGGCAGATTGTACTGTAAAGCGAAACATTTCGTTTGCTGTTAAAATAGTCTTACAACTGTATAACTTGTGACTATACTGTTTTTTGACATCCACAAAGCCCCTACCCCCTAAATTTCGTGATACAATTACCCTTTAAATCGCTGAATTTCTGTGGTGCATTCGTTGCTTCGTCATTCCTACGCGAACAATTCTGTTTAACTTTTCAAGGTCGGTGTTAGACGTTTTTATGAGCCCAAAGGAGTACGTGAGGATAGGGATGGCATATCTGTTGATCGCCCTGATTTTGTTTGCTGAGTTGAAAAAACTCTTCACAATCAATCTGAGTCTCGTAATGAAGGCAGTCGTTAGGCTTATCTTTGCTATCTCATGTTGAATACCTTTATATTCAAGAATACCCAGGTATCAGCGGTTTCTAATTTCCCTCTTATCAAATGCACTGTTCTACATATATCTAGTCCGAACTAAATTTGGATATCATTGAAAAACTGCTTTGTGACATTGATCATTTGCTGCAGTTTCTAGGCTAAACTAGCGTACAGCTTCAGGTCGTTCATGTAGAGAAGATGGGTCACTTGATGACCATCCTCATTATCATGAATTCTGAATCCATGAGATATGCTGTTCAGTGTTTTTCTCAATGGAATCAACCCTGTACAGAACCGTAGTGTGCTGAAGGAGTCTCCTTGAAATATATCCGTCATAAAGCTTATTGATTTAGTTATCCTTGATTGTCCATGATCAAAATACTTGATTCTTGTACCGGAGAGCCTCATCGTATGGCTTTGAAAGTCAATAATGCGTAGGCAGATTTTGTAAAGTTTTAAGACTTCAAGCAAACAGTCATGCGGCACGGAAGAAAACGCTTGCTTGTAGTCAATGTATGCCATATGCAAGTTCATTTGATGCTTACGAGCTTGAGTCATGGCAACAGCATTTATACTGACAAGATCTTAACATCCTCGTGAGTTTTTACAACATCCTTTTTGTTCTTCTGTAAGAATGTCATGCTAGTCGCAATGAAAATATACCTTATCTGCAATGATAGATGTAACACATTTATAAATTGTTGGAAGACAGGCTATCGGTCGAAAGTCAGATGGATTTTGAGCGTCTGGTTTTTGTGGTAATATATACGTAGTACCCTGGAGCATAAAGCCTGGCACCAGATCTGGGTGTTTGATGATCTTCTGGAAACACCCTGCCAACGGAAGATGTACACTCGTCAGGTACTTGTACCAGAAGTTGTGCACCATGTCTGGACCTGGAGCTTTCCAAGTACTTGCCCTTTTCAAGACCGCTGAAACATCTAAAGCTGTGATGTTTGTCATTTGCATTTCAGTGCTATTGCTTGCCCTTGCTTCCTTCAGTTTTAATCACGCAGTGTACAAATTGAATCTGTTAATTTTTTCCCAAAACACCTGATCAGTAGTTAGTCATGTCTTCCAATTGAGGGATTTTGGTGTCTTGCTGGTTATTTGACTTTACTCTCAGTTCATGATAGAACCTTCTTTCATCTGTCTGTAAGTTTTGATTTTGTTACCTTAGTGCACTACTTTTCTTGTAACGACGCAGTCTGGCAGTAAGAACATCAAGTATGCAAGAGTTTGCACCGGTAACGCAGTTTGTGCTACGTTTAAATGCGTAGGTAAAACCCTGCTGTCGAGATGTGCTATTAGTGCACGCAGATCATTTGTGATGTTCATTTTGGGCAGAGAATGCCTTAGTGTGGGTTCTACATATCAGAACTCTAGTAAAGCATGACCAAAATTGCTTTCAAGGTGCTGCAGTTTTTCTGGGATTTCCCTATCGACATCATCTTTAGTAATATCCGGATGTGGTTCTGATGGATCCGGTACATGTTGTCCCTTATACCTAGCACATATGCCTGTAGAACCATTCAAGTCTTTGTTCTCCACATCTTCCAAGGCGATTTCGTCAATAGGAAGCTGCTGTTTCACTTCCATTTTGATAGCAGCTATTTCAATAGCCGAAAGAAGTCTGTTTACAGATATTGAGCATTTTTGATCTGCCAAATTCTGCTCTTTTATTTTTGTGGGTAGCTCTAATTATTTAAGTGAGAAGAGTCTATTATGTTCTCTTCCGACACTTTGCCGTCATTTCTCTGCCAGAAAATAAGGACGCATAACATCTCTCTTTATATGGTATATCCATTTTCGTCGCTTTTTCGGTTGCTGAACTTGTGCTTCTGTCTCTGGTTGTAAAAGGTCATACACCGCTGGAGGATGTGGTAATATTGGATCATCAATAGGTTGATGAAGGACATCAATTGCTTGTACTTGACCGTTTGACGCGGCTTCCTCTAACTGATGTTCATTGCCGTCGCTTTTCCACGCCGAATCAACCTGTTGTTTAATCTCCATTGCTCGGTGTACTGTAAGATGTAGATTAGTCCTGATGTCCTTCACCTTAGTGATAAGATCTCTTAGTGCAACTTTTTTTATATTAGAATACTTGGCAGCAAATTTTGTTCTTAAATTGTATCCTTTTTCTATTTTGTTTCAAACTTCACCCTTTCGTAATAGAGACGCACCAATTCCTCTTTCGTTGGGTTATCCCAATTGATGTTCTCTCACGGTATTTCTGTCTAGGTGTTTGACTGAAAATAGCTAACGCTAACGAAAGCATCCTCAGCAGGCATAGTTGATATTCCACTGATTATCATTTGTCTCAGATGCTCTTGCTGGTCAGCTGTTTGGTTAGTGAGATTTGCCTCACCATCTCGCAGCTCACCAGCGCCACCGTCCCGCATGCTTTGGTTCCCAGCTGTGGCTCTAGGGGTGCCCCGAAGATCCTCGGGAAGCGACAAGCGTTTCAAAATCTTTAATATACTCTCTATTTTTCATTTATGGATTTTGGTGTTCTACTTAGTCCCTCTCCTTTTTGTTATCAGTCTATTTGGTATGGAAAGCCCTGTCACTAGCAATTCTACCTCCAACATAGCCGCCAAAGTCATGAGAGGAAAGCTCAAGCCCTACCCCGACATTATCGCGGAACACCTTCGGTAAGGCGGAACACCTTCGGTAGGTTGAAACACCTTTGGTAGTGCAGAACACCTTCTGGAAGGGGGAACACTTTCGGTAGGGTATTATTATTAATATTAATATTATTATTACTGATTATTATGTCTTTTTTACATGAGTGTTTCGCATTGTATTTTTAAAAACAAATATTTTAAACTTGAAAGAAATTCTTATAACTACATTTTTCTTTGAAGGTCAGAATTTGTCGTTAAGATTTGGTTCTTCACGATTGTTTTGTTTGGGACGATTGAGCTACTTGAAAATCCAAGTCCCTTGTAAAAACAGGGCTAACACTATTTTCAGAAACAGGTGCCTCGTAATATTTCTTTCCCTCTCCATCCTGGTCTAACAAGTGATAAAATACCTCTTCCAAAAATCTGACAATTTCAAAGTTTTCCTGTCTAAACTCAACGGCCCTATGTGCCACGACTTTCTAATACTACAGATCGTAGTACGTGCTATGTTTTTTGGGTCTTCTTTTTCATTTTTGCTAATTCAGAAGTGAAAAAATTTATTCAAAATGACTTTTTAATACTATTTTAATAATCTTTATACTGTGCTTTGCAGCATCATAACTTGCAATTTAAATACTTTTTATAATGTTTTTGAATGATTATTGTGTTCTAAAGTGTAATAGAATTTGATTTATTTATAAAAAATGTATTGAATTTGATTTATTTTTATGCATCATTAAAATATAATTAAAGTTTATTCAAAATTATTCATATAAACATGATTGAGATATGAATGATTATTGAGCTGTTTAATATTTATTGAAAATATTTAGAAACAATAGAACTGTATTTATTTTCAATAAATTTTGATAATCTATTATTAGCAGGGTGTTCATATCCTTATGTTATGGGCCGAAATTATTATTCTACTGTTTTGAAAATTCAATGATAAGTCTTAAACTTTCTGTTTATTCACAAAATATTGAGAGATCTGGAAGAATATTTAAACGCAAGTCTCGATTGTAAAAGATATATTTCGTTCCTTTGAACATTCCAAACTTTAGCTTTAACTAGTAATTTTGTCAAATCCTGTTAAAATTTTCGCAAAACTTCACCCTTGCGAAATACATCTGTAATATTTTATTTATGCTTACGCACGTTAGGGGTTATACTGCTAGCAATTAATAAAAATATGTCAAAAAATGACAGAAACGTGTACAATCCGTTCTGGCAAATACTGTATGCTTTATCAATTAATAATCAGCTGATCCAGCAGTATAGGAAACTGAGAAAAAAGTACTGTCGATCATATCACTGCCACCAATAGAAAATCTACACGCGTAAACGCGCGCGTTTTTGAATGCCAGATGAGAAAATTTTTGGTTTTGCCTAATTTATTTTTCGGTATTGTTTATACAAATATATTCGTACACAAAGCGACTGTAGCTATAGCTACATATATATTCGTACCAAAAGGGGCGAGGGTGGGCGCCCGTCCTGAGGGTCCACGCCATTGAGGGAAATCTCATTTTAATAACTACATTTAAGCAATTAAGGTGAAACACTTTACCAAGGGGATGCGAGAATGTATTGCCAATAAATTAGGCAATATTACTAAAATTTTTAAACAATTATTTTGAAAAAATATAGCTTCAAAAAATTTTGTAAAAACACATCCTCGAATCAACAGTATATATCTTTGTCTGTCCGTTTGTTTGTGAACACGATAATATAAAAAAAAATCATTCTATTAGACTGGCCTTTAGTACACTCTTTCAGTATCCTGAAAAAAGGTCAAGTTCGTTAACCAGATTTTTTGGATAAAAATTCAAAAGAGTGAGCGCATTTTGAATATTTTTTCCACAACTTTTTGTCAAGATTGAAAAATTCTCTGTTCGGATATTCGTATTATTCAAAAAGTCGAATAATGTACCCTAATGACTTTTTTCATAAAACTGAAAATTACAAGAGTTTTTATTTTTTTCGAATGACAGGCCGTTTTTTAACTTTTAGCATACGAAAATTTACCAGTTCTTTCCTGAGTATCCAAAAATGCTTCTTTCTCATTTATATTTTCAAATTCAAAACATGAAAACTAAACCAATTATAATTAAAAGTATTACAAGTAGACTTTCTGAATTTAAGAATCTGCTGCGCAACCATTCTTAAAAAATTGAAAAACGTAGAAGTTGAATAGTTTTAAGAGAATTTCTTTAAAAATCAATATAATGTTAAAAAAATTATTTGGGAAAAAATTCAAGAGAATTCAAACAAATTTGATCAAATAGCTGCGAATTTAGGGTGATGAAGGAAAGAAAGATGAATGAAAAAAAACTTTTAAAAAATCTATAGAATTAATAGAACGAAGTGAATTTAGTAGAATTCAAAAGAATTTAGGATAAATTAACCCTCGAATGGTACGGTGGGTTCAGCGCCGACCACAGAAGGATTTAAAAATGTATGATTATAAAGAACAAACTCATGTTACTGTATTAGAGTTCTGTTCTTATTATTGAGTAGAGGGGCACTGACACAATAGCAACTAAAACCTTTAAAAAAAATAGGGTCCGTGAGAACCCCACCGTACCATCGGTGTCCTCCTGGTTTAACTGGTTTATGGAAAAACGACAAAAGTTGCAATACAATCTTTAATAAAAAAATTTATTTTCAGAATGCGTATTTTTTTAAACAAGACAATAAAACTACGTCAGTTTTAATACCAATGCATGTTTCGAATTAAAATAATACACATATACGGGATTTCATATATCATGGTTGTTTATCTATGCAGTCAAATCGAGTTGATTTCTAAAAAATGAAGCCTATTCATATAATAATGGTCTGATATGCGTTTGTTCAAGAAAATCGTTTATGTTCTTAACAGTTTTTGTCCTCATGCAAAATTTAGCAGAAAGGACTCTTTAAAACAACATTTTGAGTTGATTCCACAAAAAAGTAAGTCTATTCATTAATATGGTTCAAAAAGTACTTGTTTTTTACTAAGCGTTTTCTTTTGCCAGTTTTATTCTTTTCAGCATTTTATTATATTTGTTTCCTTTATTTGCTTCGTTTTCTAATTCTGGGATTTTGTGTTAACATTCGATATAAGTATTAAATAATTTTAGGGAAGCGTTGCGATGGTCATGGGGGCTAAGGCGTAGGTTTTGAATCCACTCCGTCGGCTTGCGTGTTCGATTCCCGCCTTGCACTCTGGAAAAGCCTCGGCGACCCATGCGGTGAACACTAGCCTAGGAAGGGAGTTGTTCATCTCCTGACAGTCGTGGGAGCGGTACCTCTATTTATTTATGCGAACCTGAAAAAATGATTTGATATAGCATTAGTTATTCTCTCTTCCTCCTCTTTATGTAATTATTATTTTATTAAATTTTAGCGATAAAGAAAACACTAAAAGCATTCGTCAATAAATTTTTTATTTGAATTTTTTTCTGTTACCCAGATTCAATATTTTGGCATCTTAAATCTTTAATTTTTTTCTATTGTGCGGAGAAGGTCTCCGAATTTTGAAAATCTTCATAAAAATGCTTAGTGGTACAATTATTATGATCTTATATTTGCCTTCTCCTAAGAAACCGTAGTTTTATACCCTTTACCGGCACCAAATAATACTTTTTTCACTCTGACAGAAAATAACAGTTTTGTCGATTGTAGTAACTACACTTTTTATCAATAAAATATTTCTCTGAAACTAATATGTATACAGTAAACTTTCAACTATCCTAAAAATCGATTAGTCGAAAGCTCACCTACTCGATAGATTAACTTGAAATTTTTGCTATTTTCTTTTCTTTAGTGACACTGAACGGTCGTCCATCGACAATAGAATGGAAAATGACTGATAAAATACATTCTATATTTAAAAAATGTTAATATCAAACATTTATAACTTACCTTTACATTTAGAAGGTATTCTCAAAAAAGTCTTTTGCCATTGCAGTGCAATGTACTAACCTGCCTGGCGGCTAACATTTCCATATTTCCTAGCATGACAAACTTTGAAATTAAGACCTTTATAACTTATTCACTTTTAAGTTTAAAGTATTTTCTCAAGAAAAGTGGTCTGCACTCATATGTCGAACACTGCGCTAACCTTCCTGACATTTCCACCAACCTTTCCGTGTATGCGACCTAATGCAAGAAAACTCATTATTTTTCGAAATATTTCATTCGTTTTTTGATTCTAATATATTGATTTTTAGTTGGAAAATTGTCGTACGTCCACAAAAAGACTGGAAAAACATTTACATGAATGATGCGCTGCGACTTCTTTAATTACATAAATCGGAACCGTCTCAACCATTTCCAATTAGACTTCATAAAGTCTAGCTTTATATTTATAAAATATTTATAAAGTCTAGCTTGAAAATTAGGCCATGTATTACTCTGGCAAGTTTTTCTCCTACAATTCTGAATTATATGATTTAATTTTTCAACCACAGACTATAAATGCCTAATTGTATAACCTTCCAGAGCGTTTTTTTCGAAAAATGGCCTGGTTCTTGTTTTATTGCACTTAATTGAAAATTGATGCATTTTTTGAGCCTGGGAAGTAAAAAACCACCATCATGAGTGTACTCATGGCGAACATAGTTCTCGGGGCCTCTGGCTTGCTATGAAACAGCGGGTGGTGTAGAGTGTTATTTTTTCGACGATACTTAAAACATCGTAAACCTAGAATCGAACCGAGAATTTAGATTGAGTGCCTGTAATGCCTCACTCAACTTTCCTATTGTCAGAGATTACAGTCGGCTTAAAGAAATTAGAAATTAGCAAAACTATTAAGGAATTTAATTTTAATGTTTTGCATTCAGTTCATTACATAACGATAAGACGATTTAAAAAAGAAAATCGGTTAATCCGTTCAATGTCTGGATATACCATTTTTCTCTGTTCTCCGATTGTACGGCAAAAAATACTGAAAGAAAAAGATGCTGCGCTCAAAATTGGAAACTGTTGAATGGGTAAAGTATGGAATATTTTCTTATTGACAAAAAAAATTCGGGATACAGCCGCCGAAAAATTAGAACACATTTTTTATGAACCATTTTATTATTAATGGAACAATGGTTCAAACGTGGATTTGTTTATACACATTGTTTGCATAATTTAAACATTTATTCACAAAAAAAATGAACGCAAAGTAAATATGTTACGCAGCGAGCAAGTAGGCGTGGCTAGTATGGGCTAATTGTGATATAGTGACACAACAGTATGCTGATTTTATGTCAGTTGGTAAATCCTGACCAATTAGTTGTTTATGGGTTCATTAACTACTTGTAAACCATATGGGGACTGTGTTAGGTTACAGTGTTTAAACAACATCTGAAATTCAATGTAAAAAATGTTTATTAAGAATGTAACAGAGAAGTAATTATAATAGTACATAAAACTTACGTTTATATTTTTACGCTAGAAAGGGCAGAAGAGGTGTTTGTTTGCTGATTGGATCTTCGTGTTTGTCTTCGAGCAGCAACTTCTTTTTGCGAACGTTAACACTGCGGGCTTTATTCGGTACTAGACTCACTTCACGACGACCGAAAGTCTCAGCTGAGGGGACTTTGGTACAAGATTCGAACACATGTTAACTACTTTGAGAATACACGGCTTAAGGGCATGCTCTTCGTGACCACGTGACCAAACTAGTCCCCGGATATGAGCATTTTTTTGGTGTTCACTGTGTCCACACGGATTGAGATGTCGTGTTTAAAATTTGACAGATTAAATAAAAAGCACTAAAGAACGTTTGTATACATCAATTTGT
>NC_046662.1:102246900-102266322 GCF_010883055.1 Belonocnema kinseyi
TTGGAATAAATCGTCTAAACCTTAAAAAAAATTGATGTAAGCAATAAAATTTGCACATTCGTTGAAAATCAAAAAATAAGTATCTGCATACACGTAACCTATAATTATTTGTGGAACATTTTTAGCGATTTCTAGCGGAGAGAAAAAGAAACTTTGACCGTCGATAAAGTCGAGATCACGTGATTAAGTTCATTCATAAAATTTTTGTGTGGAGAATGAAATGATTTTCATTATTTTCGGTCCTCACTACGTCCAAACGGATTGAAATATCGTGTTCAGGATTTAGGAAGTTATACCGAAAGCATTAAGGAATGTTTGTATATATCAAAATGTTCGTAATTACGAAGACAGTTTTCGAATAAAATACTACAGGAATTAGGAAATAAACTTTTAACGTCGATAAAGTAGATGCCTCGATTTAAAAAAATCGAGGAACATCTTAGAATGTCAACCTCAAAAATTCGTCCAAGTCACATCTTGAGAAATGTGCATCTTCAGAAAATAATTCAAATTTTCTAATGGTTATATATTCTTGTAGATTTTTTGTACTGGTATGAAACAATTCCAAGAATAAAAATAAATTTCGCCCGGAGGCGAAAGACAAGGCGAGTTCGACGCTGAGTCCCGCTGGTCGGATCACTGTCAACAATAGTTATCAGCTGATCGTTTCAACGTCAAGAATTATGGAAGTTGTTTGGAGAACTCCGACGAGTAAATTTTAGCACATTGTTGTTGTTGTTATGTTTCCAATTTAAAATTTATCTTTTATTTTTAGGACCAAAAAAATGAAAATCATTTTACACCGATATTTCATGAACGAACTTAGTCACTTGATCTCGACTTTATCGACGTTCAAAGTTTCTTTTTTTCTCCGCTAGAAATCGCTAAAAATGCCCAACAAGTATGATAGGTTACGTGTGTGCAGATACTTATTTGTTGATTTACAACGAAGGTGCAAATTTTATTGCTTATATTAATTTTTTTCAAGGTTTAGGTGATTTAGTATAAAATTGTTGTAAGTGCTCAATATGAGCGAATAAAAAAATCTAAAATGCATCAAACAAAAAATGATCTGCAAAGTGCTATAACTCGAATGGTAATATCCTATTCTATCAATTTATAAATAAACTTTCTTTAAAATTACCAATATATTGATGTATACAAACGTTCTTTAGTGCTTTTTATTTTATGTGTCAAAGTTTAAATACGATATCTCAATTCGTGTGGACGCAGTGAACACCAAAAAAAATGTTCATAACCGGGGACTAGTTTGGTCACGTGGTCACCGAAGAGCATGCCCTTAATCAGATTGTTTCCTTCGTCATAATGAGATAGAAGACTCGACTTGGTCGAAGTGGTTCTTTATTTGTAGATCAAATTGAACAGTGTGACTGCTTATTAATTAAAAAGGGCGGCGTCACCGATTCGCCTACGGCACGTACTTTTTAAAACTGGTCTGTTAACGATTGCCTATGGCACGTACTTCTCAAAAATAGATTTCAAATAATTTACTTTATTGACTTTCAGATTACTTGAACGAAGACTATTTATGTCTCATCTAGCGGGACTTCCGGTGTTCGTTTGTCTCTTCTTGAGATTGGCTATACGTGATTTCATACGCGCGAGTCTTTATTGCATGCGATGACTAATAATTAACATGGCGGTCTGCGATCAGACATCTCATCTCTTGACTTTTCAGGAGTATAGGTTTCACATGTTAACGTAACTATAAGCAGTAATTCTCGCCACACACTCTCATTTTAGATGAGTCTGCTTATTTTTGTGATCATTCACTTGTCGCTGGTTTTTAGATAAGTTAACATTGAAATGCTTTTGTTTCTCATACATAAGTATGGGACCTAATAATTACATCTATATAATTTATAACTTATATACTTAGTAATTAATATTTTAAATTGATAAAATTAATATCAGATGCCATACCTTACAAGACATTGGTTTCCAGTGAGCCTTTATTCTCCCTATATGTATATATGTATTTTATTACTGTATATCTCACTATATATGTATGCATTTTAAGTCTGTTGTTTTCAGCTTCTAAAATAGAGGCCTCCTAAGTGTCAGATCATTGTCCTCAATGAATGTGGAGGTTGATAAATTCTAGGATATTCTAATGTTGGTTACAGGGATTTGCGCCTGCGATGTTGTTTTACTCTGTGTTTTACAGCTTTGAGATGCTGTTGCGTTGCCAATGGACAGGGGCTCATGTACTCTTCATTAATAATGCTATCTTTTGTTTGAGAGTTAGTTCTCGAACATTTGTGTATTTTTGTTATTAGTTTCCTTCCATAATATATTGTTAATAACAGTAGTAATAAGACAGTCATTCACATGGATGCTCCTATTGAGAGATTATGATTTCTTCTTTGATGGTGTTGATTCTGTTGAAATTGGACAAGCTGGTTTTCGATTTCTTCTAGTGATTTTCCATATTAAAATTGTCTTGTATTTTTGTTGTTTGCATCTGTAATTCTTATGTACGTATCGATATGACTGTTGGAAATTTAAATAGAATAGGATAATAATTGATGTTTTTCTTTGTGTTTTTTTAATTGGGCATTTTATGTTGAGGAGTTACTGTTTTCTTCTTGAGTATAACCATAATTTAAGAAAAGGTATTGCAAAATGTGTTTTCTTGTAGGATGATTTTTACGCCCCATTTTTGGAAACTTTCTATTGATGGTTAGAGTAGCATGCTGACATCACAGAATGCCCTTGTTGAGGTTGTAAACGATTTTCTTCACAAATTGTGGTGTACACAGTTTTCATGTAAGTGTTTTGAATCAATAATCTGTGAGCATGGTATCCGACATATCATTTTTCTACTCGATGCAAATCTTCAGCTTTGATTTGTGTGCTTGGCAATAGGAACTAATATTGGCATGCAACTTTTCCTATTTCTGTTATAATTTGTTGTAGTTAATCATTTCTTATCTGGGTTGGATGCATCTTACTGCATTATAATTATTTCATTAGTTCTGCTATATAATTTTGTGTCAGTATTTTAAATTTCTGCTTTTATTAAATGCGGTCGTCTCCTTAGTATTTGACTTGTTTTGTTTTTCGTATATTTCATTGATCATGTCCGTATATTCTTCTCCGTCTTCTTAAGTTAAAAGTCCCAACTGGTCCGAAAATAGACGCTATGTAGCCTCATATTGGCCCTCTGCGATTCTGCATAGTTTTTGGTATTGTATGAATTTCAGGCTAATAATATTGTATTTCACATAGCATTATATATAGCTTCTCATTTTTCGCTTCGATGTTTTTGCGTTTTGTCATCAAAGTATCTGATTTGACTTCGTTACGGCAATCTTCTTCGGGCGTTCTTTTTATACAATTTTTGTAATTATTGCTGGTGTCTCTTATCAGATCCTTGGTGTGAAAATGTTCAATAAGTTTTCAATATCCAGTAACATGACCATTTCTCAACAGCTATGAGTTAGTCGTATCAGTTCTGGTTTTTCATAAAACAGTCCGGCGTTTTCTTTTAAGGGTTAAATTTCATACTGCTTAAGTATGCTAGGGATGATGAGTAACAAGTGCAATAGAATCCAAGTCCATTTGTCCTGCCCTGTGATAGAATCGAACATATCCCACCTGTTTATTGAAAAGTTTGTTAATAAAGCTTAAATTGAATAGTTTATTTCAAAGAAAAAAAGGAAAGAAATTAAAAACAAATTAGGCAACCTTCCTAACGCCTAACTTAATTTTTCTTTCCTATTCATTTTTAGAAATTGTGTGAGAAGGGGAGGTGAGAAGGCCACCTTCAAACCCTCTTAATCGCCCTATAGGTGTGGTAAATTCGCAATCTTCCGATACAAAATTAACATAATTTCCTCCCTGATAAGTCAAATTTTCTCTACAGCCTTTTATTTTCGATGTTTTGTTCCTATTATTAAGCTGCGTGTCTACAGCAGGCAACTTACCTTGTTTAATTTTGATAGCTGTAACGTGTGGATAAAGCTGGAGGTGATCAGCAAAAGAACGGTCGGAATGTTCTTAAGATATCTGGGGTGTTGAGTATCTTTGTTAAGGCTGAAAATGTCACACTTTTTCGTTGTCCAGCATCAAGTTTTATTGTCTGCTTTATTGAAACTGCCACGGTGTTTGCATAAGTTCCAGTGCCTTCTGTTTTGACTCATTCCTTTTCCCACTCCTTATAGGTTTCCAGGAAATCATTGAATTTAGGGAATTAATTTTTTAACTCTTTGCTAGTAATTTTTGTCGTATTGAATTTATTTTTTTCATCCACTTGTTGCCCTTCAGTGTAATTTTCATCATTGTCGCTTTGTGGAGGGCTTATTATTATGATGCCTTTAGTTTGCTTCGCTGCTGCTGGTAATTTCTCTTTTACTTCTTCTGTGACTTCTTGGTCTAATAATTTCTGAAACTTTTTTACGATGTTCGGGGGAGCACTCTTGGGTATACTGCGTGACGGAAAAGCAATTAAAGGTACACCTAAACTTCATAATACAATTAGACTTTTCCTAAGTCTGGGAGAAATTTGATCATCTATTTTACTTGTATCATCTGCGGAGTCGGTGCTAGAGTCGCCATAATTAGGTCGAGTTTTAGTTCTTGTTTATTCTACTCGATGCCGGAGCAACCGTTTGCCAATAACACTCTCATTTGTAACACTAGCTGATTTTGCATAAAATGCGGTACGTCCATTGTCATTCTTGGTTCTGGAAGGTACTCGTTGGTTTAGAAAAGCTGGTTACAGGCTTGACCTGTTTCTCGGCTTCTAAATTAGTTTGACGTGTTTGTATTGGTAATAGCCGGGCACTTTCTCTTCTTTTTCCTTTTCACTTTCCTCTGGTGAACTTTACGTTGTGGAATAAATGCATTTCGCACTGTTGAGTACGTGGGAATAATATTATATAGGTTGGTCTAGCTAGGTACCACTTTCTTCAATAGGTTGGTTAAAGGCTTTGTTTTTTGTTTTAAAATCCTTAATGAATTTTCTATAATATCCTGCGAGACCCAGAAACTTCTTGACGTTCTTAGGGTTTTTTTTGGCATTGAAAAATTTGTAACGGCTTCCATTTTCTTGGGGTCGGGTTTCAATCCACCAATAGTGACCCAATGTGACCGAAAAAGGCAATTTATATAAAAATTTACTTTGTCCGGTTAGATCGAGGGTTTGGCTTCTTTTAGTCTATTAAGAAGGCCCTTTACTTTTCTGCGCGTTCTTCTAAGGTTTCTGTATAAATTACAAAATCGTTGAGATAAACGAATAATTGTACGCTATATAATCCTAATAGCACTTGGTTCATCAAACGTTGAAAGGTTACCGAAGAGTTTTGTAATCCCCTGGGCATTCGGAAGTATTCGTAATGTCCATTCAAAAACGAAAAGGCAGTTTTTGATCCTTCAGCAGGATTTTATTAGATTTAATGAAAAACACTAGCCACATTAAATACTGTGAAATATCAGGCCTTTCCTAAATGATCCATTGTTTTTGTAATGTTGGAAAGGGAGTATGCATCGCAAATAGTTTTTATCGTTTAATAATCGGAAATAAATTACTACCCTGTATTTTCGTTTTGCAGTGTAGTCTAACTTTTTCGGAACTATCAACATGGGAGAGCTATAGAGTGATTTTAGGTGTGAAATACCACCTTCTGTTAGCTTCAGCCCCTGATCTTAAAAGAACCGAACGATGCAAAAATTGACTCACGTTTTATTTTTACCTCATTCTTATAGTTGAAATTTGGTGAGTATCAAGTATAGGTTTTACGTGGGTCAAAACTTTGTTTTATATGCTAGACCAAATTCCTGATTGTATATATTTTTCTTACATATATTGTCTAGGGCTGTGCCTTTTAACCGGGTCAAAACTGCTTTGAGATATTGTGTTTCGCAATTACCTGGTACCGAGAAATCTCCATTTATACGCTGAGAGTGCGAATTGTATCGTCTGCAAATTGACATTGATCGTTCTCGTTAGACATTTTGTGAAATTTACAAATAAATTTATAATGCAATTGTTTAAACGAGTGGCTTCAATGAGAAGATATGGCTCGATTAATGTGGAAACTTTCAATTTATGAAACAACCTTAAAAAATGAATCTATTTGCAGGGTGTGATGTTATATTTGCGCTTTATGTTATAATTGCGCAATAAAGGTTAGACAAAAAACAAATAAAAGAATTTGGATGAATTCATTTCCCTGTTTGATATAGGAATGATTTCAATGGTAGATGGGCATCAGTATTTTCTAATACATTGTTGGCTTTAATAATTCACGCTAATCAATTGCTGAGAATTCTATTAACCGCCTGTGGTTGAAAGCGTTCCCATGATATAGGTAAAAGGTCTGATCGTAACACGTACTTATCACTGGCAAGCGATTGCCTCCGAGGTTTAGTAGAAAAGGAAGTTATGGTTAGACACACATTCTTTTTTTACGAACGATCAGAAGCACGTTGCCTGTACAGGTTCGAGCCCTATGATTTTATTTCATTCTGCAATGACAGATCGAGCTGTCATAGACTGCATAAATTATTGATATCAAATATTATCTCGGAATTGTTTTTGATTAAAAAACTAGCTTTAAAGTAAATTTGGAAAAATGTTATACCTAATATTTGTTTGATTAAACGATAAGTGGCGATCCCACCACTGGCACCAAAAATCAGCTGTTATGTCCGGAGCAAGTAGGCGACGGTAGTTTGGGCTAAGTGCGAGATAGGGAGAAACCAAAACAAGAACACAAGTGTTAGGTTACAGTGTTTAAACTACATTTAAAATTCAATGTGAAAAATGTTTTTTTACGAACAGAACAGAGGATTAATTATAATAGTACATAAAACTTAAGTTTACCTTTCTAAACGCCATCATTTAAGATGAGTCTGCCTATTTTTATAATCATTCACTTGTCGCTTGTTTTAAGATAAGTTACAATTGAAATACTTCTGTTAGTCATACATAAGTATGGGAATTAATAATAATTACATCTATATAATTTATAAATCTTATACTTAGTAATTAATATTCTTAATTGATAAAATTCATATAAATTCCATACCTTTTAAGTCATTGTTTTCCATTGAGTGTTATTATCCCGTGGTACACGCTCGCCGTTTACCTTGCGGTTTCTACATTATTATCAGAAGTGAATGTACCAATGTTAGATCAAAGATCAAACGCAACTTACTATATGCGTGACCATAAGTGATTGCTACTTGTCTGTTCTTAAGTTGGAAGAATGCAAAGCGTTAGGGCTTAAAAATTTAAATGCTCTTGATTTAAAGAATAAAGCGATAGGATGAAGCATGAACCGAAACTAAAAGTAACAATGGCCGTTCTGACCCGTGCAAATATAAGCACATATTAATAGCTGTTATATTTCATAACAAACTTACATATGGATTTGAAATAGCTAATAATTACAAATCACGAAAATATTACTTTTGTCGATTATTTTATTCATAATATTATAAAGACAAAAACAATATAAACTTTGTTGCTAAAAAGAACATTTTAATAAGGTCGGAGTACAATATCTACAGTCACTCGTTATACCTGGCAAACTTATACACTGGGAAACTTTTAAAATTTGGTATTATAATTTTTATTTTAAAAAGAGTTCGATGATAAGCTAGGGTATGTTTGAGAATATAGTATTGTTGCTACAGCGATAGGAGGAAATACATATACCATATCAATTCTAAATATACTTAAACCTAATATTTGTCATTTAGAGTTGGCAAGACTACTAATTTCTGTAGCAAATTGAAGTTATGGAAAAGTGATATTCAGAAAATAAATAATAAAACCGTATTTGCAATAAAAAGCAGTTTAAACAAAATAAGTTGCAAAATAAGTTACACCAATTGCGATTCTCAATAGAATGGTGCAATGAACAAAAAATTATGCATTATAATGCTTTCCGAAAATTTCCATTTAGAATAGGAAATTCACTACCGAATGACGTGATATGCGCCGAGATTTACAAGGATTATCAAATTCCTCAATCTTATGATTTGTTATACCACAGGAAAAAGTTTCCGTGATGTTGTCTTGGAGATTCACGTTCGATTCCCGCAAGAGTTTATTTTGTCTGGCACGATTGTTTTTGTTTTAGCTTAGAATATAAAATTAATTAATATTTAATTGTATTTTTATGTCTTATAGTAAGTTTTTATAATCTTCACAACTGGAATATAATATGATTATAACGTGTATTTACTTTTACAGGCTATGGTAGCAGTTTCAACTAGCCCAATAGATATTATGATACCATTGGCATCGGAGAAGTTTAAGATGTATGGTATTCCCAATTTCAGTCGCCTTTTTGGAGTCACAACTCTTAATTGCATTAGAGCAAATACGTTTACAGCTCAAGTACTAAGGGTAGATCCTGAATGTGTTGTTGTCCCTGTAATTGGTGGCAATAGTCCTCAAACCTGTGTTCCACTATTTTCACAAGCTAAGCCATGCAACAACTTTACTCACGTTAGTTACTGATCAATTTAATTTTAATATTTATCACTGCCCAGATAACAAGGTTCTAATGTAACCGTATAAATTAAGATGTTATATTTTGGTTAGCACAGTAACGCAGTCCCAAAAGCAAATCTGTTGAACTAATTTTGATCTAATAAAAAAAAATGTTGTTGAGGGTATTCTGAAATTTAGAATATTAGAAAATGTATGCGTGTCAAAGATTAAACACAATTGTAAAATTTACATAAGCGTCACAGAATATTCTGGAATACACAGTGTAAAGAAATTTTTAAACATTTAGGAACATCATCGAATATTGTGAGAGGTTCTGAGACTAAAATTATGAAAATGTAAAACAGTAAGAAAGTTTAATGCAGATGCTTTGTTCCCCGCCGACAGATCTGTAGACTACATCTGTGAGATGAGGCGTTCATTTTTGATTCGAAGAACATCCTTAATAGATATTACATTCTGAATGCGACTTTGCGGCACGCCCAGGTATGTTTAAGTCTCTCCAGCGCCAAGGTGCCGTACTACACTTCTGTCGACGAGATCTTGGTAAACTGTGCTTCCAGTACCCCAAACTCCATTTCAAAATCTCGAGTTTTCTCCTCGACAATCCTTAGAGCTAGATTTAGTTGCTTTAAATTTCTAGCATATACCCTGAGATGATCCATGCATAATACAGTAGTGACCTTATGCTTTTGATATCCGGGTTTGCCGCAGAAGTATTCTGGAGCATTGCGAAGTCCAAAAGATACTATAAATAGTGTAAGGGAAAAGAGGCAATGGCTCATGGTTTCGCCCCGAAAGGTGCCTCTCTGACAGTTTGTTAGTGGTCACACGATGTTTTCCAGTGGAGGTCGAAAATTGGATTCCAAAACGGAGTCAATCTCTCTATGCACCTCGAAAGGTGTAGATGAATCTTTAAGCTTTACAACAGACATATGTCAGAAATATGCTGCCACATTGTGCGCAGATTTGACTAGTTGAATGTGCGATGGCGGATCCGTAGTTCGCGCGCGAACTTTCGCACTTGATTTTGCATCCGCCAAAATTCTCGATACATCATACACACTACAATTGATGGTCCAGAGATTGGATTCTTCACCAAAATTTTTACGAAGCGCGTTATCTAAATCAGCCAGACCTTTGGGCCTAATAAAAACCTGAATGCTGGATTATTCTGTTGGTGCTATAGTTAACGCTCCGCTTATATAACCTCTTTTTTGGAGATCTTTAGCACAGTTTTGCAGCAGTTAGTGCGAAAAATGTTAGAGCTCTGGTTGTTTCTCGCACCATAGAAAATGCACTCGCGTCATATCACCATTCCGCCGAGGGATTACACTGGTATCTTAGCACTTAGCAGATCATACTACAGTTGATTGGTCCACTCAAAAGTTTTAAACCAAAAAGCTATTAAAACTTAACTTTTCCTATCAAACACCCTCAGATTAGACAATTGGTCTATCTTGGATCACATACCAGTTGACCAATCCTAATGGATTAAAGGTCTCTCCATTCTAAAACAAAAGATGAAATTTGACAAATTAATTTCAGTAAGGCACACACCACTTACACAGTAGAAAAACATTTATGACCATCCTCTCAGCAATTCATTTATTTGCACCTTATTCAGAAGCGAATGGCAGAACGTAGAACGGCCGAATTGTTACACCACGAAAAGGTTTCTTTTACAAACTTACGAATAAAGAATAATGAAAGAAGAATATACCGAAAAATCATGGACCTTCTGACTGACAAAAAAAAACTAGCAAAAGAAAACTTCTTCCGAACGACTACACACTTGACAGCAAAATAATATTTAGATTAAGACCTACTAATCACATCTTTCCAAGAATTTACTGACTCCCAAAAATCTGAACATTTAACTCAGACCTATCGTCAGCGCAATAACTCATTAACGTACAACCTTGCACGCTTCCTTACCAAAGAACTAAATCCTTCTGCAGAAAACCATCACTCACGTCCAAAATTCTTTGGACTTTGTCAAAAATATACAAGAGTTTTACATTTAACGCCAAGACATCCTAGTAAGTTTCGACGTAGTATCTCTATCCTTTGCAAACTTGCCCAGCGACCTCATACCTTTGATAGAAAACTGTCTCAATAATACTTACCCCTCTTTCCAAAACCAATTGTACGAAAAAAACCCCAGGAGTAGCAATGCGATCTTTAATCTCACATGTAATAGCCAAAATCCTAATGGAATATCATTCGATCACATCCTAATATCCAGTTCACCATGGAAATTGAAGAAAACGGAAAATTGCGTTTCTTAGAAGTACTAGTTTACAAAAGAAAGCCGAAAGTTTCTCAACACTTCATTAACAGCTGATGATTATTGAAGTTCCTGAGGAACGGCGGCAGTGGCTCTGCTGCCTAGAGTCGAGGCAGGTATTGCCGATGCGGTCACGAAATGACATGAAGCGGATTTGTCGCGAATCAAAGCTTTGTTTAAAGTACTAATTATGATCAGATAACCTACAATAAATCTCTTGACACTGCAATTAAGGAAGTGAAGAGTAGCATTATTAACAACGCCAATCGCATTTCTGTTCTACAGGAAACAAACACATCAAATGTGTCTGAGGTCAACAAAATCCTTGCATCTTCAAAGAATTTTTAGTAGAGAAAATTGACTCTCGAATCTCATTTAAAGGTTTAATCTGAAAATGCAGTAATCTAGATCAAGCTGCTCTCTCTAAGACGTTAGAGTTCCATGATTTTTCAGTGAAGGAGGAGAAAGACCTTTCAACTAACATCTGACAAATGGCTTCTATCTTGGATGCATCCCTTACTAAGGAGGATCTAACAACTATTTATAGGTTCAGATCTGCAGTCTATAATGCTCCTCGCCCTTCGCTTACACCTATCACAATGTTAAACGTTATAATTACTTACTTTCCAGAAAATATAGGGAGTCTCGTAAAGGGATGTGGGGTTTGCGTATATGCCCATAATGATTTAAAGGGTAAGATCTTAAACGTCAGTACTGAAACCACTGTACCGCCCACTGAATTTTTATTTACTGTCTTCTTTAAATCTCGTAAACTTATACTCTTTGGGGTTGTTTATAAACTGCTCAAAGCTGGGTTTAGTGATGAATTTGAGACGAAGGTTTTTGATTACGCTTAGTTATTGTAATGTTATAATGACAGGCGATTTTATTATTAACTTAAATATTCGATCCAACCAATCCAATTACCTCACATCTATGGCCAATTCAGCTGGTTTATCTATAGTATCACAAGAATCTACACAAGTTTCTTTTATACACAGGCATGTGAAGGTGAGGAAACGAAAAAAATTAATTTTTAAACGATCGATTTGAAAATAGCATAATCAGAATCTACGAATATTTCCGATTCCAATGATATATATCTTTCCTAGAAAAGTTAAAAATTTGAAAGAGTTTGATATCAAAAAACTTTTGCTTAAATATCAATTTATTACTAAATACTTCACAATTTTTTAACATATATAGACAAATTACATGTCTTTGAAATCAGAAAAAATCGTAGATTTCAAATATTATTACTTTTAAATAACTGGTTGCAAAATTAACAATTTTTTAATCTTAATTGTTTACCATTTTCCAACAAAGGGCCTGTAGCTATAGCAGGAGGTTTTGTGGCTGAACCTGCACCTGCAAGTCCTTAGCCTCTAGCATTAAGCCTCTTTGAGTTCTTAGTTGCCATAAATTCTTCAGACTCGGCAAAAAGCTGCTGTTTAACTGAAATTTGTAATTTTTATTCATTTTTGTAACAGCTTCAAAGTTATGAAATTTAAAAAAAATGAAATTTTTTTATAACTTTCTTGATGCATTAAAATTGGATAAAAATCATTTTTACTGAGAAGAGAACAAGTTTTTAAAAAGGTAAATAAATGGACCTATAATTTCTTGAACAAATTTTTAAAAGTAAAAAGAGGTACGTTTAACGTGTTAAACTCCATAAGATATAAAATTTTCACACAACGTTTTAGAAATCATTTTATTTAAAAATAAAAAAATGTGCAATACTTTGTTTCTACGAGAGAACGATTCGGCATCGATGTCCGTTTAAATTTATGTGACAGAAGAGTAACTACGTCCTTGAACTAATACAGCGGTGGGTTCGTTGTCCTTGAAACGAAAAACGTCACCGTAAGTAAAAATCATGAAATTTCTCCCTACTGAAGAGGCCTGCATCAAACCAAAAACCTTAACAAAATTTCTGCGAGGAAAATTGGAAGCAGAGGCTTGGCAAAAAGAAGAAAGTAAGGATATAATATGTGCACAAAACGAAGTGTATAAAAAATCCACTAAATTTAAATGCAATCGGCAGCAAAATTAGCGAACAAATAGACTGACTGGGCAAGTAAATTACTGAAAAAAGGTTTATTGATAGAGTTAAAATCATCTTGCAACTCCCCGCTATGGAAAAGTCCGGAAAACGAGATATTCAGAATGATAGTAGATTATCGTGAATTAATAAATACACCAACCAAGAAGCGTATCTTTTCCACATAATGCACTATATCCTTGATTAGTTAAGAAATGTAAAGGTTTTCTCTGGCTTCGAACTAAGTGCAGGATTCCTCCACATCCTGAAGAAGTAAGATTGCAAGAAATTCATAGCGCACTATATACGAATATTTTGACTGTATCAGGATGCCATTTGGTCAAAGAACTCACCCACTATATTCAAACGTATGATGGACAATCCGTTCTCAGGAGTAATTGGAAATTGATGTTCCGTCTATGTTGACGATATTATAATTTTCGGAAAACCCTTAGAAAAGTATAACGAAAATTTCGTGATAGTCGTGAAAAGAATGAAGAAATTAGGTTCAAAATTAGAACCATTCAAATAAGAGTCCTTTCTTCTATACCTCGACAACCCACCAAACTAACTCAAAAGGACAGCATTTTTTATTGGATTAAATAGTGCGAAGAAGCTTTTTAAAAACTAAAAATGCATTTAAATCCAAAACGGTATCAAGTTTTCCCGGTTTTAAAGAAAGAGTCACTCTGAAAACAGCCCCATCTAATTAATGATTAGGCCTACTGCTATTCCAGGCCGAACTTTTGTATATAGATATATAAACGTTTATTTTTCGGGCGGCTGGATTAAAAAATTGACTTGCTCATACTTCCATTCCACTCTTGAAAACTAAATTCCATCGACACCTTATCGCTACGACCGCTAGCTCTTATACCCTTGCATTCCTCGCTTCCCCTCGCCTCACCACCCACGCATGAACCTACTTAAGCGCTTTGCCTCGCATTGCCAAACTCCGCCTTCGCGGCTAATACCTAATACTTGTCTAGTATTTACATCTTGCTTATATCTACTTTCTCCCCTACTTGCAGTCTTTCCTTCTCCATTTCTCTTTCCTTTTCCTTTTCTTCGTCTCCATCTTAGGCAAGACTCTCTTCAGTCATGCTACACCCATGCTCTTCACCCATTCTACTGCCCTTTCCCCCCTTTCATGTATCAATACCCCAATGCTTATCGCACTCCTTTCCACCTTCTCACACTCCTCTAATCAGTATTCCACTTTTGCATCCCCATTTCCACACAATTCATACATCCTGTTCTCCACAGAAAGTCAAAACCTATTACAATCCTCCACGTACCCACATCTCATTCTCGCTATAAGCTCCTGACTTCATTTCTCTCCTTTCTCAAGCAAATTTTGAGTTCTGTTCCTGGGCATAACCCACTCATAGTTCCTGTTAAATCTTGACTCTTTTATTATCTGCGCTTTTGCTGCTTTCTATCACTCCGGATGCTTTTCTACTTATTAGCAGAACCCTGAATACAGCACAAGAAAGTTACAGAACTTCCAAAAAAGGAACTCTTAGCCATAGTATGAGGGATGAAAAGGTTACGTCAATACTTGCTGGGAAACAAGTTCAAAGTCCAAACTCAGCACAAAGCGCTTATTTGATTTCGCAATGTGAAAGACCCTGGCTGAATGAAAAGTCCGGAACGAAATAGACTTAACTACCGCAGAAAAACTAACAGATACTGATATATTGTGTATACTAGATGAACACTCCCCTATCATCGTAGTCGAATGTTTCTTTTGACACTCTTAGAAAGTTTTTGATTACAAGAGGTAGGTATGTTTGACTTAAGGGTAGTTTTTGGGGAACGTATTATATATAACCAAAGAGCAAAAAAAGACCATAAGAATATCAACTAACAGCCTTTTCTAAATTGTATTATTTTTTATGCTTTCTTCATACGTATACATACGTATACATATACATACGTATATGTTCCGATGTACACATTTACGTGAAAGGGCAGTTTTTTGGGGGGAAAATTACAAATAATTAATGGTCACTCTACTAGATCACGAGATAATGTCATTTTAGTGGGGCCGTACGCTGCTACCGTGGTGCTCTCCCAGTGTCGCATAGTAGGGAAAGAGCTGTAAATAAACTAATGAAAGCGAAACTCATTATTTCGTCATTTGAAATGGTTAGCTACTTAAAATCTATAGCTTTTGCATGAAACACGACAGATACTAATGTGCGATTTCAATAAGTCAGAAACGGCCGACTTTTAAGAATTATTTAAACCATTTTTGTAAACAAATACACATTTTGACCATTTTTTTATAATTATGTTGCGTAATCAACTAAGGCTTTTCATAAGGTAATGTCAAAATATGCAATTTGTCCATAGAGAATGTAGAGAATTATGAGCACTTAGAAAAAAGTCGGCTGAAAACAAAAGTATCATGCTCTTGCCTGTTCAGTTTTGAGCCACGTCAATATCTTTATCAACCAAACAGAATTATTTAGGCTGCAAGATTAGGTGAAGTTAGTCGAATATTACAATTTTTGCTGCAAAACCATTGCTTTTGAGATAAATGAAAATCCTCTCATCCTCAAATTCACGTTTCGTCATTTTCAGTCTAAAAGCACGTTAAGAGTAATGCTAATTTATGGAAGTATTAAAGAAAAGAAGCCGCGAATAAATTGTTTTAATCCCTTTGCAAAGAAGAAGCACAGTAGAGTTGATATAAAAAAACATTGGAAAGTTTCACAATTAAGGGAAAAATATCTTTCTAAATTGAAAAAAATGCTACAGATTTGAGAGATTTTTCTCCATTGTAAAGAGTAAAGAGCTTCGAACAATGTAAAATTGGAAATGTGTTAAAGTGCATTGAAGTTGATACTGGTAAGAAAGACATAGAAGATGTAATGAACGAAATGAAGGAACAATTGAATAAAAAACCAATAGATCCTATGCAGTCCAACTTGTAACTATGGTACCAAAGGGTTTGGGAATTCGTAAAAAGAACATATGAGTTTATAGTGCCGTACAGTTTAGCTCGAAAAGCTGAACAATTGCACAAAACAACTGATATTGGAACATTCCCAAACCCTAGGCCGGGTAAAAAGTTATCAGAAGACACAGTTAAAATGGTTAAAGATTTTTGCTATGAATGTGACGTGAGTTGGCAAGCTTCAAACAAAAGTTTCCGAACTTGAAAATTGGCTCTTCAAAGTTTGCGAAATGGCGGCTTAAGGAATGTATTTTTGCTGGCGCTAGTGGAACATATTCCATTTCTGTTTGCAAAATCCATGAAAGTACAAAATTATTGATTCATGGAGCAAATTCCATTGATCTTGTTGGTAATGAGGAACCTCTTGAGTTTTTAGCATCATACAAAACAATGTTGTCTTTAATGATTTGCGATCCTAAATTACCTGCCTATTACTTAGGCTTATGTAAATCTTGTCCAGGCTTAGAACCCTTGATACGAAAAC
This sequence comes from Belonocnema kinseyi, assembly GCF_010883055.1. Lineage (NCBI taxonomy): Eukaryota > Metazoa > Arthropoda > Insecta > Hymenoptera > Cynipidae > Belonocnema > Belonocnema kinseyi. Next base: position 102,263,172 of record NC_046662.1, read on the forward strand.
TGCGAAAGCTTCCCTCAACTCTTTGCGATAAGAGTGATTAAGATCTAGAGAAACTGGCTAAAAATATGGTCGATCTTTTTAAATATGACTTCATTGTAAAAAGTTAAAGCCAATTTTTAAAGGACTCCAAAGATTCTCTTGAAGTGCAAGTATTTATAATACTCTTTGATTTTGCGCAAAATCACGAAACTGTAATTTAAGATGCAATACAGAGTGAATATTGGAGTAAACAACAGATTATTGTGCATCCCGCAGTAATGTGCTTCAAACAGGATAACAGAGATGTTTGTGCAAGTTATGCAATTATTTCGGAAAATATAGAGCATAATACCAGCGCAGTTCACCTTTTTTTGAGAGAATTATAGCTGAGATAAAGGCAAAGCACGGACAAGTTCAAACAATAATTTATTTTACGGACGGTGCAGCATCTCATTACAACAACAAGAGCAACTTTATCAATATCGCATATCATCAGCGTTATTTAGGAAATGAGGCACGATGGCAGTTCTTTGCTACGTCTCACGGTAAAAGTCCGTACGAAGGTATTGCAGGAACTCTTAAGCGAGATGCTGGCCGAGCTGGTTTACAACGTCGAAGCAACAAACAAATTTTGAAAGCCAAAGATTTATACGAATGGGGCACTGTGGCTTTACCCAAAATAAAGTTGCTCTTCTGCTTTAAGAAAGATTACGACAAAAAACCTCGAAATTTAAGGAGTCGCTATGGAAAAGCTCAAGCGATCACAGGTGCCAGAAGCTTTCATTATTTTATCCCAAATGGTGACAATAAAATACAGTTTAGGCAATACTCTGCTTACATGGAACTCGTTGAATTGGAAATAGAGAAAAGTCTTAAACGAAAACGTGATCAGTAAGACGCAAGGGAAACTCACTCAGAAAACACCACGATATGTGAGAAGCGATGAAAAATCACTTAGAAAGCACCCTATTATGTGAAAGGCAAGGGGAACTCGCTCAAAAAGCACCCCGATATATGCGAGGTATGGGCAACTCATTCAGAAAGCACCCCAATATGTAAGAAGCAAGGGGAACTCTCTCAGAAAGCACCCCAATATGTAAAAGGCAAGGAAAACTTACTCAGAAAGAACTCCAACATGTGCGAAGCAAGAGGATCTCACTCAGAAAGATCTCCAATACATAAGAGGCGAGAGGAAATTGCTCAAGAAGCACCTCCATATGTGAGTAGCAAGGAGAACTCACTCAGAAAGAACTTTTTTTGTTTGTTAATCTAACCGACTGAGAATAATTTTTAGTTATTTATTGCATTGATATATGTTAGTTCTTAATAAATTTGAAAGTAATTGAAAAAATGGTACTGGTCGGGCGTTTTTGTCCAAACATGTGTTCTTTCCCTACTGTGCGACAACGCGAGAGCGCCACTGTGGCAGCGAATGATCTCACTAAAATGACATTATCTTGTGATCTAGAAGTCACCATCAATTTTTTTCAATTAAAGGTGAAATTATAAAGAATTGAATTCTCTTAACAAGAAAAGAGAAATTTTTTTGCGTTCTTGAGAAAAACCGAATTCAAATTTTGTTTGGACATTTCTTAGGTCAAAATTAAAAAAAAATCCTTCTTTTTAATTTTTAATTTAAAGCGTATACATTTATCTATAATGCCTACAATTTTTACTAAAATTCGTTACATGACTTCAGAAGGATAGATACTTCAGAAAAATGTGTTGCTGGAATTCAACATAACGTATCTCCCATAATTTTGAAATTTTTCAAAAATCCTTTGGACCCCAAATATCGTCTTTTAGCTAACACTATAATTTTCTAAAGTTTACTCAAAATCGAACAATCACTTGCAGATCCTGATAGACCTGTTGTATACTGTCACTAATAAATTTAGAAAGCACTGTTAGCTGATGTTTTTTTGCTCTTTTTTTGCTTCAGAACTTCAAATTAATGACTTGAAACTTTAAAACTTCCTTCTCATTATAATTTTTCCCAAGAAATACCCTTCCACGTGAGAGAATGCAGGTAAGTTCATATATGTATGCAAATAGCATTTAAAATAATAAAATTCAGAAACCACTGTTAGTGGATATGTTTTGCTATTTTTTAGCTCACCGATGACAAATAATACGTGCCCCAAAATCTACCCCTAAGTCGTACACACCTACCCGTCGTCATAAAAATGTTTTAAAAGAAGGTAAACCACCTTGAACAATGTAAAGATGATTTAGAACTACAAATTAATTACATGAAACTTGAAAATATCTCCCTTATTATACAATTAAAATTATACAATTTAGAAAACACTGTTAGTTTATATTTGTTTGCTCTTTTTATGCTCTCCGATGACATATAATACGTTCCCAGAAAACTAACCCTAAGTCGTACACACTTGCCTCTCACGATCAAAAATGTTTTAAAAGTGGGGAAAACACCTTGAACAATGTAAAAATGATTTAAGACTCCAAATTAATGACTAGAAACACGGAAACTTCTTCATCATTATAATTTTTTAACAAAACTACCTTTCCACGTGAACATGCGCAGCGAAACATATTCAAATTCAAATTTATTATCAGAAATTCAATTGCAAAATTACATACGTAATCTGCAATCACTTGCAGAGGTACACGCAGGTACCTATACGCAAGCCTCATATTCTTAATTACTAAAAATTTAAATACTAAAAATTACATACTAAATATCAATACTTTAATCTTACAATATGCGTGTTTACAATATTATTACTCTGAACTAAGTCTTTACTAATATTTCAGTTTTTTTTAAAACTTCAATATTTAAAAGGGTTTGTGTATTTGACACAATCCATTCTTTGATCTTTTTTTTTAAGTTTTTTGGGCTATGTTCTAACGTTTTCATGCCCACATCAAACTTACAATAAATTTTCCTCGCAACAAAATTATGATTTCTTAGAGTTATTGTTTTGTTAACTTCAGGCAGTATCATTTTGTTTCTAGTTTTACTTATGTAATTTTTGAACTCAATAGATAAAATATTATAATTCTCAACCATCGCTTCAAGCAAGTAACATTCTTTTATAGACATTGGGTATGACATGTCTTTAGACTTTTTCTGAATGATTTTTATTAATCTAGATTGTACATTTTGAATGTAATTGATTGTACTAGGGTAGGCTCCACCCCAAGC
>NC_046662.1:102266422-102269169 GCF_010883055.1 Belonocnema kinseyi
ATCTGTATACTCAAACTTCAAGAAAAACACTTTTTCACAGTTTTTTAAGCACTATGACTACTTTTATTTTCACTTCAAGACAGAGCAACCAGCCGACGCTGCCATCGTATACAAAAAGCATAAAAAATATTTCAATTTAGAAAACACTGTAAGTTGATATTTTATCGCTTTTTTTGCTCTCCGATGTGTGTGTGTTTGTTTTCCCCTGTATAGGTTCACGTAAAAGGGTAGTTCTTTGGGAAAATTATAATCAGGGAGAAAATTTTAAGTTTCAAGTAATTAATTTCGTGTTCTAAATCATGATTACATTGTTCGAGGTGGTTATCCGTCTTTTAAAACATTTTTGATCACGAGGGGCAGGTGTGTACAACTTAGGGGTAGTTTTAGAGAAATTTAATATCTGTCATCAGAGACAAAAAAAAAGAGCAAAAAAGTATCAATTAACAGTGTTTTCTAAATTGTATTATTTTATATGCTTTTTCGAAAATGTATATGTTCCGATGCACACGTTCACGTGAAGGGTAGTTTTTTTGGTAAAATTATGAGGGGGAAATTTTCAAGTTTAAAGTAATTAATTTGAAGTTCTAAATCATCTTTTCATTGTTCAAAGTGATTTTCCCTCTTTTAAAACATTTTTGATCGTGAGTAGGTATTTATGGCTCAGGGGTAGTTTTTGGGAAACGTATTATATATCATCGGAGAGCAAAAAAAGGGCAAAAAATTTCAACTAACAGTGTGTTGTGAGTTGTATTATTTTATATCCTTTTTTCATACATATATATGTTCCGCTCAATACAATCACGCGAAAGGGTGGTTTCTTAGCAAAATTATAATAAAGGGGGAATTTTCAAGTACCAAGTCATTAATTTGGGGTTCTAAATCATCTTTACACTGTTCAAGGTGCTTTTCTCTCTTTTGAAGCGTTTTTATGACGACGAGTAAGTGTGTACGACTTAGGGGTAATTTGTGGGGTAGGTATTATATCTCATCCGACAGTAAAAAAAGAGCAACAAAATATCAACTAAAAGCGTGTTCTAAATTTTACTATTTTTCATGCTTTTTTCATACCTATATATGTCCCGCTCCATATTTTCACGTGGAAAGGTAATTTTTTTTAAATTATAATGAGGGAGAAATTTTTAAGTGTGAAGTGATAAATTTAAAGTCCTAAAACATGTTTACGGTGTTTAATGTTTCTTTTAGTATTTTTAGAATGTTTTGGAACACGTGAGATATGAATGTATGACTTAGGGTTAGTTTTTGGGGTACGTATTATATGTCATCGAATGGACAAAAAAGAACAAAAAATAACAACTAACAGCCTTTTCTAAATTGTATTATTTTTTATGTTTTTTTTTCATGCGTATATGTTCCGATGCACACGATTACGTAGAAGGGTAGTTTTTTTGAAAAATTATAATTGGAACGGGGGAATTTTCAAGTGTAAAAGTAATTAATTTGGAGTTATAAATTATTTTTGTATTGTTAAAGGTGATTTTGCTACATTTAAAACGTTTTTGATCAAGAGGGGTGGGTATGTATTACTTATGGGTAGTTTTTTGCAAAAGTATTATATATCATCATAGAGCAAACACAATTTTTATGTCTGTTTCATACATATGTATGTCCCAATGCACACTTCCAAGTACAGAGTACTTTTTTGGGAAAACTATAATTAAAGGTAAATTTTCAAGTGTCAAGTAATTAATGTGGAGTTCTAAATCATCTTTCTATTGTTAAAGGTGGTTTTCCCACGTTTAAAACGTTTTTTATCAAGAGGGGTAGGTATGTCTAACTTACGGGTAGCTTTTAGGGAACGTATTATATGTCATGGAAGATCAAAAAAGGAGCAAAAAATATCAACTAACAGCATTTACTAAATTGTATTATTTTTATGCTTTATCATACATGTATATGTTTTAATGCACATGTTCACTTGAAACGGTATTTTTTTGGTAAAATTATGACAAGGAAATTTTTAAGTGTCAAGTAATTAATTTAAAGTGCTAAGACATCTTTACGTTGTTAAATGTTTCTTTCAAGACTTTTAGAACGCTTTTGATCACGAGAGGTAGGTATGTATTACTTAGGGGTACTTTTTGGCGAAAGTATTATACATCATCGCATAGAAAAACAACATTTTTATGCTTTTTTAATAAATATGTATGTTCCGAAGCAAAAGCTCACGTAAAGGGTAGGTTTTTGGGAATATTATATGGGAGAAATTTTCAAGTTTCAAGGAGTTATTTTGGAGTTTTAAATAGTTTTTACATTGTTCATGTTGGTTTTCCCACTTTTAAATCTCTTTTGATTCCGAGGGGTTGGTATTTATATAATTAAAAATTTGTCATAAGGACAACCGCAGGATTTCGCCGGGAGCGGGTGTTAATCTGCAAAATTGCACCCACTTCCAGCGAAATCGCGGTAAAATTTCAGCCATAACCACGTCTCACAACCGTGAGATAGATGGTTACAGTCTGTAAAGGAATCAATACGAAAACCCAGCAAAAGCCTCGTGGACCCTAAGAACACGGAGCGACCCAAGGACAACCGCCTTCTGCATTTTTCCCGCAAGTGTTCTAGCATATTGTTGAAACGCAGGGATGCTTTTTAGGCTATTAGCAAGTGAACGCTGGGCACCTCCGAGAGCGCCGATGATAAGGACGATCAGTTTAACAGACTATTCCGGGTACAATCGTTGCAACTCCCTTATAAGGTTTCGATACCTCTCTTTCTTTTCATTCTCC
>NC_046662.1:102269269-102270351 GCF_010883055.1 Belonocnema kinseyi
CAAAAATTTTTGCTATATTCGAGATAAGAGATATGGGTCTGTAGTTAGTCGGTTGTTTTTTACTGCCTGATTTAAATACAGGGACAATTTCAGCGATTTTTATAGCTGACGGCCAAGTTCCTTTGAAAATACAGATATTGAAAAGATATTCTAAAGGTAATGCGATATGCTTACTAATGGCTTTTATCGTCTTAGCATTGATTCCATCCCAACCACCAGCTTTGTCCTTGAGTGTATGTATGATATTGAAAATTTCAGAGCTATTAGTATAATGTAGGTAAAATGATTTATTACGTCTTTTAGGAAGTTCTAAATGATCGTCATCATTTGCACTAATCTCATTAGTCAATTTTTCACCTATTGTTCCGCAAAAATCATTAAAAATATTAGCAACTTCATCCGGGTTATCAGTTATTCTACTATTATATTCAATCTCTTCGATTTTAGTCAAATTTGATTTGTGTCTTCCAATTTTTATATTGATGTACGACCATATTCTCTTACTATCTTTACTAACTTTTTTAAACAATTTTAACTCGAATTTGTACTTCGCATCTTTGATAAAATTATTTAATATTTTTTCGTATTTTTTATATTCTTTTTTCATTGCATTATTCGTTGGATTTTTTCTCCACATTTCATATAGTAATTCTTTGGTTTTACAAGATCTAATAATTCCTTCCGTTATCCAACTTTTTCTAGGTTTTGACTGACCTTTTCCATGTTTAATAACTTTAGTTGCTTTTTTTGTTATTGTTACAATCATGTTAATGAACTTATCACAGATTTGATCAGGTTCATGGTATGAAAACAGTATTTGCCAATTCTGTTTTGCAGCTAGGTCACTTAGTTTTTTGTAATCAATGTAATTAATATGATTTGAATCCCGCTGTGATTTTTTATTCATATCTATAACAAGAAATAGTGGTAAATGATCAGTAAAAGGTTTCTTTATTTTGTATGAGTTGACAATTAAATTTGTTTTGGCAAATATGTTATCAATACATGTGCCCCGATTTTTATTAGATGCATTAGGTCTCGTAATCTTATTAAAATACGGATAATACTCGTGTTCTAGAAAA
>NC_046662.1:102270451-102279872 GCF_010883055.1 Belonocnema kinseyi
CGAGGGCGCATACTTTGAATAAAATATTTGTTATCGTTCTCTTGAAATAAATGTGTTTTTTTCTTGAAAAAATACCGGTTTCATATGTATACACCTGGTATATATGTTCCGCTACATACGTTCACGTGGTAGGGTAGTTTTTTGGAAAAATTATAATAAGGAGAAAATTTTTAAGTTTCAAGTAATTAATTTGGAATTCTGAATTATTTTTACATTATTCAAGGTGGGTTTTCTACTTTTAAAAAGTTTTTATGACGACGGGTAGGTGTGTACGTCTCAGGGGTAGTTCTTTTGGGAAACGTCATGTATGTCATCAGATAGCAAAAAAAAGCAAAAAAATAACCCCTAATCGTTCAACTCATTATAATAATTTTTAGTAAGTTTTCATAGGTGGCAGCATTGAGTGGACGAACCTCATAGTTAATACGATGGAAAAACCTTTTTTTCGTACGACATGCATCGACTAATTACTCTGAGAATAGAGTCCCAAAGGTGCTTCAAACCTGGCGCAAAACGCAAAAAATTAATCTACTAGACATTTCATCCAATAATATTATCCTAGTAATTCACGGGAAAACTATCATTTCCCGGAATATCCAGTGCATTGACGTTTTTCTTTTTTCACCAAGTTCGGCGCTGCAATAAGATGCCACCTTGACAGCATAAATAAAATATTTCACAACGAAACCATTGGAAATTTTTAAACCAGAAGTAGCCAATATTGCATAGTTTATTTGTATGTTTAAAAAGAAAAAATTGTTTGTTTCCAGGTTTTCAAATTTTTATATCGTATCTATTATATAATTTTTCAGTTGAGAGCGGAATGTCTCAGAATTTTGTGAAGTCCTTAGAAAAAATGTTTAGCGGTACAATTATTCTCTTATATTTATCTCTTCCTAAGAAATCGTACTCTACATGTCTTTCAACGGTATTAAATATAGATTCTTTTGTAATATACATGTATATACAGTACAAGTCCGATAACTTTCCAACTTCGGAGCTGTAGGGACGGAAAATTCCAGGAATTGCGGACTAATCGGATGCCCCTTCTAGTAGCACGATATTAGGTGCGTGCATGCATAAATTATGGTATCAGGCCTCTAAAATAATATTCTGTACAAAAGGATGTTTCCTACAACCTTAAACACCTTGGGCCTAGTTCTAAATAGCACTGACCGCTGATTTTCTTTATAGTCCGTATACTCAGACATTTTCACGCGCTGATAACGAAAATCATGATGAAAATCATGAGTTTTTTGAGTTTATGTTGCTAATGATTGAAAATCTAAAAAGCTAATTCTCAGAAAAGTTGTAAACCTTACGAAAATATACATTTTATGCTTTTTCTATTTTTTTTTGTACAAGTAAAATTTTTCGCGATATTTGATGATAAATATGAAAGTTTCGTGCCTAGCCACAACTGCAAACCAAAGTATTTTTAATACTCACTATTTTTAATACTCCGTATACTCATGTACTTTGGCTCGCTGATTACGAAAATCGTAGTTCAAATTGGCTCAAATTTGATTATAATGGCGAAAATCATAAATATTTCATACAATTCATGGTTTTTCAAATTTATGTTGTGATTGAAGAAAATTTCGAAAAATTGTTTAGACAAAAAATATACATTCATTTAAAATATACACAACAGGATTGTGTTTAATAGGTATTAGGCTTTTCTGCGACGCCCACGCTGACGGCACTTGAGAAGCAGTCGTTTACTTGCATTTATTTCATTCAGAGCGACCCAAGTGAGTATATAATACAAAAGGTGAGGGCAGAGGTTTCGTTGTGATTTTTGTCGACGCTTGCAAACCTTAAATTTAAAAAATTCAGGTTCACTTACTTGACGCGGGATTGATAAAAAGTCTAATTAATTTAAAGGTTTCTTAATGTGCTTATAATTGAGTAAGGATTTCCAGATCTAGTGAAATATAATAGCATTAGTAACAACTGATCTTATTAAAATTGAAAGGAAAACTTTACACCATATTTAGACTCTACTTAAAACTAGTGATCGCCAGTCGGTTTGTCGGGAGACGCTTCGCTCGTTTATCTCTACTTAAAATATTAATCTGCGCAATCATAACCGCAGAAGTTAAAATATAAATTCAGTCAACAAAGGCTCAACAATTTGATTTTTATCGAAAATTTCGCTCTGCGAAATGCTGCCGGCTTTGAATGATACCGAAGTTCGAAATATCATTAAACGTCGATTTGCAAAAATGACATTTTTGTTGATTCTCGTTTAAATTCGCCTCTTACACTTTTTAACCATCATCACTTTAATCACCCTGTAATCACAGGGTTGCGCTTCTATTATTCTATCAAGCGCCTGACGCTTAGGTGACAAGTTCTCGTCCCTTAAAACAACTAAACTGGCATGGTGAGTGAAGGTAGTCCTATTAAGAAGTGACTCGGTGTCAAAGCTCGCATATCGTTTGAATCAGATAATATAGGCGTTAACGGGCGAGACTTAAAGACCGCATCTATTTCACACATATACATATGTGGCCAAGTCCTCATAGGTGAATAAAGTTTCACCTATTGTTCTCCGTAGATAATGTTTCAGGTACTTCACCGCTGTTTCCCGTATTCCATTAAAATGTGAAATACGGGGTGGATTAAAGTTGCACTCAATTTCTTGTTCTGATAAAGATTCTTTAATTTTGTTGTTATTCTTGTTCGAATTTATCAATCGGTGAAGTGCCTTCAACTAATTATCTGCTCCGATAAAGTTGGTCGCGCTGTCTGAGTAGAGTTTTTGCTTTCCCTCTCCTTAAAAAAATGTTATCAATGCACCGAGAAACGCCTCTGTCGATAGATCTCCGATTAATTCTATCTGAATAATTTTTGTTCCCAGACATACGAATACTGTTGAGTAAACCTTTAATTTGGTTCTGTTTCAACACAGCTTCTCTTTAAAATACTTGTAACAATAGGAATTGAATTTGGTGTTTTCAGAGGGACGACTACCAATAACCATAACCTTAGGAAGATCACTCATTACATAGGATAATTCTTTGGGCTCTGTCATATTCGACATTATACTTCTTAATTCTTCCTCCTAGTCTCACGCTTCCGTCGCCCATGAATGTGCTTAAAGTTAAGACCTTGGAACGTTTGGGAAGCACTTTGTCTGTTTTTAAAGCCAAGATATCTTCTTTCATTTCTTTATACTGTACAAGTTGAATAATACGTTTCCATGCATCTCGTTTTTTACCAACGACAAAACTGGACTTATATGATTGCTTGCATGCATTCTTGATAAAGCGCAAGCAATACACTACGACGCGAATCAACCTCGACAACGAAGAATAGTGTTACCACAATTCACAGCTCTCAACGATTATATTTTTCACCACCATAATCCAATTTCTTTAAGCTGTCTCTACCCTTTGTAACGAGATGTTTGAAAACGTTGATTCACACTAGCTTAGCCAAGGTGGCAAATTCTTCAGGGTTTAATCTTAAAAAAGTCCCGTAGGAGCTTTCCTCTTGAAATGAAGTCTGCGGGATCCTCATTGGTTGGAACGTGGCTCCACTCTACTGCATTAGTAAACTCGTGAATTTCGTTAATTCTATTAGTGAATGATTCATTGACGCATTTGAATGATTTAGCAAAAATAACTGCAGCTTACAATTTTAATTATAGAATTGAACGTATTCTTAGCTGAAGCACCTCGGGATTTTGCACACAAAAGCATTGCATGATGTCCTTTCTTAGTTGATGAGCGTACGTATATACAGGAGTGATACGCCATCTTACTGGCATCAGAAAAGCCGCGAAGCTGAAGATTCTGAGTGTCTGTAACTGTGACTACTCTCGGAATGATCGACTAGTTTATGACTTCCAGCTGATCTCGCCCATTCCTTACACGAGAACGCTAATTCAATGATCACTGGATTGTCTTATCCCAGGTTGTTTCCCGAGGGCCTGCAATTTAATCTTAGCCAAGACGATGATTGGAGCCAAGAGTCCTAAAGGATCATTCAATTGAGCAATCTGTGACAGCATAGTCCTCTTAAAAGTAGATTTCTCTTCCAGATCCATGTTGACTCCAAAGTTTAGCGTATTCTCTGCGGAATTCCAAAATACTCAAAGGGGTTTCGTATTCTCATTCTGACACATTTGCTGTCAAATGATATTCGATCGATCAAAAAACTCGTCGATGAGTCTTGCGTCACTGGCTCTCCACTTGCAGAGATGTAGACCTGCCCTTTTCGTCAATACAAGGAGATCATCTCTAAGTTTTCTAGCCGCTTCCATTGCATTGGCACCTCTTAATAGGTAATCTGCATAGATATCATTCTGCAGTACTTCAGCTGCTCTTAGAAAGTTCTTACCCTCGCCGTCAGCTTTTTTTAGACATCAGAAACTGTCGCTACATAATTTCTATGTCTGCACTTATAACTGTATAATTTCTATGAAAGCGTCACTCAAGCATTGTTGACTTTACCTGTAACAATCCGTCCTAGATGCGTATTCTGGAAGGCTGTTCTCCGCAAGACAATGAGAATTTTACCGGTGCCTAGGAGATCATAAAATAATTCTTCTCCTATTAAAGCATCAATTTTTGCTAGCTTGTCAAAGTGAGGATCTAAGAGCCTTATGTGATCAGGCATTTTTAGGATTTCTTCCTTGAGTGGAGCAAAAAGAATGTTATCAGTAATTTGAGAAAAGATCAAGAAAATTAGTTTTATCGTGTAGTTACATTTTTTAGATTCAATTTTGGCAGTTACCCATTCAGTGCTAATAGTTTCTTGATTATTTATAACTTCTACTGAAGATTCTAATTTTCCTTTCTTTAGATTAAATTGATTTGCAAATTCTTTCGTTATCAAATTTGGTTGAGATTAGCTGTCTAAATAAAACCTACATATAAATCTCTGCTCTTGGCTATCAAACATGCCAATAAAAGCCGTAGATAAGATGACCTCTGAAGAATTAAAAATATGTAAATTTTTAACAGTATTTTTTATTGTATTTTGATCTGACTTTTTCTCTTTCAGTTCTAAATGAAGAATGGAAGGTATGGTGACGACGCATATAAATCGTGCAATTCAAAAACTTACAATCTGAAATCAAATAATGGCGTTTTAGACAATTAAAACAAGTCCTTTCTTTTTAACATCATTAATTTTTACATTCTTATTCATGATAGTGTAATGTAATCGGCCAAATTTTTGATATCTGGTTTTTAACGAATCTTTACGTTTTCGCACTCACAGAATCCAAAATCATAAAACTTTAGCTTTTTCAAAATTGGAATAAAATTTTTTTATGAATTTTAGAAATTTCCATCAAATTTCCTAATGCGAGTCAAAAAGAATTACAAATTATCCTCATTACATTTTTAAATTTAACAAAATATCAAAAAGTTAAAAGCTTTTCAATATACATTCAATATACATCATTATACAATTTTGATTTTTCAAGAGATCCATAAGTTTAAAACGTTATTTTTAGTAGATTTTAACAAGATTTACAAATTATTTTGATGAAGTTTTTCAACAGGACACGTATTATCGAGCGCGAAGCGCGAGCTTCGTAATGAGAATGTAATCGTCAAAGCCGTAGGTGCTTTGAGAACCTTCTTTAAAATCAAATCGAAAAAAGGCAGTTACAATTTATGGTTATAATTCCTCAGATATCTAAATCACAGTTGTTGATTTAAGTTATATTATTTACAATATTTGAAAAATTTTTACTTAAAGTATACGCACTAAACGTACGAAAACGAGTGCGAAAGCGTACCCGCGAGACCTAGGCACACGCAAACTTGACGCGAAGCGTCGCGCGCGCAGCGAGTAATGAGAATTTGCCCGCGAAGTGGGCATATTTTTTCGTTTGTGGACAATTTTATAAATTCTTCGCTATGCTGAATGTAATGATCTCCTTTACATTGAAACATAAAACATTCTGCTGCATAGTAACAAAGGATTTTCCAGACAGCTGCTTATCCCATTAAGAGAATCCCTTATTATTCAATTTCATGTTTTTTTTTGCTCTGCTCACAACGTTCAGGATACATTGTTTCTCACATCTGGCATCGCTCCCACAAGATTTTTATAAGCTTGTCCAATTTCGGCATATTGCTACCCTTCGCCGATCGGTCCCACACTCTCTGCAACGCTTTGTCTAGCTTGGATGCAATCAAACATATGAGTGCCATATCCCAATTATTAGTTGGTTCCTCTAACACCTCTAATGCACGCACATGTCTAAGTGCTGTATCAAGCAGATTTCTTAAACTCAAAGCGGATTCCTTAATAGGCCAGAGATGGCAAGCCAATTAAAGCCTGCATGTGATTTTGAATAATAATTCTTTTTTTATTGTACCGTTCGTCAAGAAGCTTTCAAGCTACCTCGTAATTAGGTTCTGTTATTTGCAAATTCCCTATGACTCGTGTAGCGTTATTTTTTACATAGGACGTTGGATATCTTAGTTTTTTTTAAATTTTTGGAATACTTGCATCCTCATCAATTATTGCTACAAAGTAATCTCTTAACCCGAGCAATTCTTCATAACTGCCAGAGAAAGTGTGGAGATCCCGCTTGGTTCGTGGAAAGTGCGTTCGGCTAATGAAACTGTCAATGACAGGTGTAGGGCTGCGCGAAATCACTAATTCTCGCAAATCCGCGATTTCTATTTTGCTTTGAGCTATGAGCTCTGCCTCTAATTGTGCAGTGCGCGAACGCTGTTACGATACTTCATCTACATTACTCAGTGTTTCAGCTGTCGAATGTCGAAGCAGTCGTTCATTAATCAATTTAGTTGCTAAGGCAATATATTGAAAGAAATTGTCTTTAAATTTAGTAAGTTTTTCTTCGCGGTGCACCTTGGCACTAAAGACTCTAAAATTGACTGATCATTATCACAATCATTCCATGTTTCTTCTATCATTTTTAATCGCAATTGAATTTCCTCTACTCTAATTGGATCGTGCAATTGTTTGCTCGAACGTCTTTCTGAAATAGTTCGAAATTCAATTAATTTAGTTTTGCAATTTGCACGCGATTGACGACCACTTTTTGAATCCATTGCTAATTTACAGATAATGATATTAAATACAATTTACCAAAGTCACTAGTATAAATACAAATCTATTTACAATACGCTCACTTGAGTTTTGTTGAACAAGTTCACCAATTCACTGCGAGGATTTCGACTTCTAACGAAGCTTTCGCCTTGCGAAATTTTTTATTAGTTTTTTTTTTAATGTTTTGAACCTTATATCAGGATAAACCCGCCACACAAGACTTTTATTTGGAGTCTGATTTTCAAAGATAGACATAAGAGACTATAGTCGTTAAGTGATAATGAATTGATTCTGGTAGAATGATTCTGTTGTGAGCATACTAAGAAAATGGCTCTCACATTGTTGTTGTCGGCGAAATCGACATTAAGAATGCAAGGTCGGTCGCTGTAAGTATGAAAGAGGACTTGCAGCGAATGGTTCACAGATCCTTGACATTGCACGCAGGGGACATGCGTCCCAGTATCTGTTTAAAACATGTCCCGACAATAAAATAAATAAATTTACTTGGATACATCTGATGTATTAACATGAATTGTATATCATCCCAAGGAAAAACAGCCCTGTGAATAATCATAGAGACAATGTTGGTCAAACCCCTTCCCGAAATTTCATGGAGGGTAAAGAGACACCCCTGTGACTGGTCACAGAAATAATTCGGGTCAAATCCCTTCCTCTTTCGAACCCCTCGTGAAGGGCGAAATTACAGCCCTTTCTTCGCTGAAAAAACTAGTTGGTTGGGACAACTATCAAAGTAGCAGGCTCAACTATTTTAGTTTGTAATACATGCCACTTCTATTAAAGTGGTTGAGGCTACTACTTTTATTCGCAAGATTGGTAGTAGTTGTCCTTACTACTTTATTTGTTCTCGCTACAACTTTCGATGGTAAGTACTACTTTCAAGTAGGTATGTTTACTATTTTAAATAGTAAGCGCTACTACTTTAATTAGTAAGTCTTACCATTAAATTAGTTATTTTACAAATAAATTAGTTGATCTTACTACTTGAAGTAGTAATCCTTGATATTATATAATCTTATATAATATTACTATTCAATCTTATATTTTTTTACTATTTATATAATTATATTCATCCTGCTGGCAAGCTGAAATGTCACGATGATGTATTTATTACAAATTAGGGTACCTTTTCACAGCGGTCTATTTTAAAATATTCGTTGAATTAATTTTACACATCAAGTTCGCATCTGGGTTATCAATCAATCAAATTTGCCATAAACCAAGAAAGTAACTAAAAATAAATCCTAAGAAAAATATTAATTCCACGATTATTTCAAAACAGGCCTCCGTGAAAAAGTATCCTCATCGGCCGTAGAGGACGCCCTAAGGATCTATACGATGCTCTTTAATATTTTACACGTTTGGTGTTTACACATTCTAAGTAAAAGTTCAGATTATAATGGCGACCATCGAAAACATGACGAAACATTTCGATGTGAATATTGGCAGCACTGCTCAGAATTCAGTTCTGCCAATATCGCCAAGGGGCGAAACTTGTAACCCTTAATTACTTTTATTTCTTGGAAAATAAATTGCAGGTAAATGTAACTACTTTTTTTTATTATGACTACAATTACTATCCTCACTAATATAACCTTCATAGGAGGATTTACGGCGACTTGTTACCGTACAAAACTGGTTACTTACTGTTACCATCGAAGTAGTTGTCGTAGATTATACCAAATCTACTATTGAGGAGCTTCTTGTCGCAACTAACCATTTTTGCAGTGTCTATTTACTAGAATAATGTTCGTCAAACAAATTTTTTTTATACATAGTATAAAAAAATTGAGGTAAGCGCTATTTAGAACTTATCTAAACTATTTAATAAAAATAATAAGTGTGTACATCAACCACAGATCATGTCCTATCAAGTGCAAGCCAAACTTAAACTTCTGGTAGAACGCGGCTCTATAAATAAAAGTAGGGGTCCAGCTACTTTTTTATGGGGTTTTGCTCGAAAAACTTCATTTTTTACGGTTTTTTCATGGTTTTTTTAAATAAAAAAAAATAAAGAAAAATTTTATTTTTTTGACTTCAGAATCGAATTCTACGGGAAAAAATACATCGAAAACCATGTTTTGATTTTTTTTACAAAAATTTCAACCCACCATACAGATGGATCCATTACAGATGGATAAACCGATTTATAAACATTGAAAATACTTTACTGCGGGTTTTTGAGGTCGCTGATCACGAATTTTACGTCATTTTTTTCAAAAAACAACTCATAGTCGGCGTGAGTGGAAAATAGACGTGATAAATTGATATTTTTTTCAAAAAATCGATGTTTTGGATACTGTTCTGGAGGTTTCCCACTACATGAATCACAAAACTAGAACTTTTTTCGACCCTT
>NC_046662.1:102279972-102287719 GCF_010883055.1 Belonocnema kinseyi
GGGTCGAAAAAAGTTCTAGTTTTGTGATTCATGTAGTGGAAAACCTCCAGAACAGTATCCAAAACATCGATTTTTTAAAAAAAATATCAATTTATCACGTTTCTTGTCCACATGCGCCGACTAGGAGTTGTTTTTTTGAAAAAAATGATTTAAAATTCGTGATCAGCGACCTCAAAAACCCCCAGTAAAGTATTTTCAATGTTTATAAATTGGTTTAAAATCGTAAAACTTGATTTTAATGTCAAACATGGTTTTCGATGTATTTTTTCCCGTAGAATTCGATTGTGAAGTCAAAAAAATAAAATTTTTCTTTATTTTTTTTATTTAAAAAAAACCATGAAAAACCGTAAAAAATGAGGTTTTTCGATCAAAACCCAATAAAAAAGTAGCTGGACTCGACTTTTTTATTGCAAATTCGGATTCAGCGTTAAGTTCCGTCAGCTTAAAACTTAGTCAGTTGATAATTGACATGGTATGTTTATCCTACTGGAGGTGTTTCGCCCTACCGAATTTGTTCCGCATTGATGTCGCGGTGAGGCTTGAGCTCTCCACTCATGACTTCGACGGCTATGTTGGCGGTACCATTGCTACTGGCAGGGTTTCCCATGTCAAATAAGCTGATAACGAAGAGAAGAGGGATTAAGTAGAACACCAAAACCCATAAATCAGAAATGGAGAATGTATTCAAGATTTTGAAACGCTTGTTGCTTTCCGAGGATCGTCGGGCGCCCCTGAAGCCACAGCTGGGGGCCATAGCATGCGGGACGGTGGCGATGGCGTGCTGCGAGATGATCAAGCAGATCTCACTAATCAAACAGCTGGCCAGAAAGAACATCTACGACAAACGGTAAGCAGTGGAACATCAACTGTGTCTACTGAGGATGCTTTGACTAGCGTGAGCTATTTGCAGTCAACCACCTAGATAGAAATACCGTAGGAGAGCATCAATTAGGATAACACAATGAAAGAGGAATTTGTGCGTCTCTATTACGAAAGGGTGAAGTTTGAAACGGAATTGGAAAAAGAATACAATTTAAGGACAAAATTTGCTGACCAGTATCCTAATATATAAAAAGTCGCACTAAGAGATCTTATCGCTAAGGTAAATGGAGATTAAAGCAATGGAGATTAAACAACAAGTTGTTTCGGCGTGAAAAAACGACGGCAATGAACATCAGTTAGAGTAAGTCGCGTCAAACAGTCAAGCACGAGCAATTGATGTCCTTTCTCAACGTACTAATGATCCAACATTGCCACATCCTTCAGCGGTGTATGACCGTTTACAACCAGAGGCAGAAGTTCAGCAACCAAAAAAGTGACGAAAATGGACATACCATATGAAGAGAGATGTTATGCGCCCTTATTTTCTGGCAGAGAAATGAGGCCAAAGTGTGGGAAGAGAACATCATAGACTTTTCTTACTTAAATACCCAGAGCTACCCACAAAAATAAATGAGCAGAATCTGGCAGATCAAAAATGCTTAATATCTGTAAACAGACTGCTTTCGGCTGTTGAAATAGCTGCTATTAAAATGGAAGTGAAACAGCATGAACATAACAAATGATCTGCGTGCACTAATAGCACATCTCAACAGCAAGGTTTTACCTACATATTTGAACGTAGCACAGACTTCTTTAGAGCTGCAAACTCTTGTATACTGTGCAGTTGTGGCAACTGTTAGAACGTTGGGCCGGAAAACTAGGCCTTCAAATACAGTTTTTGTCCCAGCAAGGGATCGAGATCCATCATGGAAGATCAGGTTGGATATGGATGTGAACAAAGTAAGGTGCAAATTGGGTCGATCAACTAAACGTAAAAAAGGAAATTGAAATAGAAAGCTGATAAACCATGTTACTCAAATCATTCAACCTCTGCACAATGAGACATTAATACCAGCAATATTGGATGAAATTTTAGACTTTCAACGATAGAGACTTGATATTTTTACTGCCAGATTGCGTCGGTACAACAACATCAAAGCTTTCAGACAGATGAAAGAAGGTTCTATCGTGAACTGAGAGTAAAGCCAAATAAACAACAAGGCACCGAAGTCCTTCAATTGGAAGATATGACTAACTACTGGTCGGATGTTTGGGGAAAAATAAACAGATGCAATTTGGATACTGTGTGGTTCAAACTAGAGGAAGCAAGGGCAAGCAATAGCTCAGAAATATCCACATCGAGTATTTTAACAGCATACGAAATGTTGCGCTTTACTGAACCGTCTGTCAAGTGTCGGCTCAGAGAGAATAAACGCACGGACATAATGATGTAGCGAACATTATACATCAACAACTTGCCCTAAACCTAGGACTCTCAAAAGAATGGATACCCTTCTATAGATACATTCCAATGCCCGTTTTAGAAACAGAAGATTACATCTGATATTGGGATGTTACTATTCAAACGGATCATTACATCCGGGCCAATCGACCTGACATCGTGATGCGAGAAAAAAAGGTGGAAGAGTCTACGTTATCGACATTGCTTGTCCGCTTCACCAAAATTTGCAGTCAACCTATACAACCAAGATCCACAAGTATAGTGAGTTAAGGCATGAAGTAAAGACCATATGGAGCAATGTGAATCATGCATCTATTCATCCCGTTGTGATTTCGGATACAGGCAATGTGCACGCAAGATGCACTGAACGTCTTGAACATTTAGGAGTCAGTAGGGTATTGGTGATAGTTTAGAAGGCGGTTTTCTTAAACACCTGTCGCATTGTAAGGAACTGCAACATCATCGTTGGATGTTTCAAGCATCGTATTCAATTATTTGAATTAACTTGTAACATTCTAATCTCATCAATCACTTGACTTAGTGAATGGCTATGATGTATAACCGGGTTCACCTGAGTAAAAGTTTAATAAATATATAATAATAATAATCGGAAACCACGTCATCTGTGGCAGTGAAATGTCTCCTGAGCGATGCTTGGCAATATATAATAGGCTAGCTGGCGGGTTCTCCACCCACATACTGTCAAATGAATTTGTTTACTATTTCAAGTATTACGTCGACTATTATCTGAGAAATTTTAAAGCAGAATGAAATAATATATACAAAGTTATCCCAAGTATATAAAAATATAGTAGAAAAATAAAATATAAATAAAAATAACACAGCCGCACAAAAAGAGTGTGCGGATCTGGTAACAAGACACACGTATTCCTATCGATTTTGGGGGGCTGAATTCAAATTCGGTATCAAAAATCACCCATCACGTCATGGTTAAGCCATTTCACTTCCAAAACATGTCGACAATTGTGAAGGATTAACCCTTGCCTGATATGAACTTACTTAACATAACTTTACCCAACAGAACCTGAACTCACCTAACCTGAATTAACAGAAATTTATTGAACTACTCGAGCCTAACCTAGAAATAAATCTAACCTAGCCTAACCTAACCTAATCTCAGGAAACACAATTAAACTGATTGCGTTGTCCCGTTGTGTTTGAGGTACCGTTTCATTCAGCTTCGGCTTAACCTACATAGAGCTTTAACCTATCCTAACCTAACAAAACATGACCTAACCTAACCGATTACGCTGGAAACCCTGTTCTTGCGTACTTTCATATTTTGACATTAATATCAGTAAATGTCTGGAGTTTCGTAACCGCTTGTTGCTAGCATTATTCGCCTGTGTCTGTAACCAGGGCACCTCCACGTGGTGACGGTGGGCAACGGATCCACATTGGCTGAGTCCCTAGGTAAACGGCCTTCATGCCTTCATGGCAGACACAGGTAAAAAGTGTATTACGATGCAGGGAGAACCCCCAGTATCAGCGTCTGGTCAGCGCGGGAAAGCGGGCTCTCCGAGGTCGTCATCATGCAACCGTAGCTCTTCATCAATGGATCACTTGGTTGCATAGAGTTTAATGCTACAAGGAAAAAAACCGCGAGCATTTCTCAATCGCATGCCCGAAAGAATAGCTCAGATTCATTCTGTTACATTTGTATTAAATATGAAGTGAGCAGTTTGCGAAAATCAATCGACGAGGAAGTGAAAAGTCTTTACGAAAAGTGTTTTGACCATAAATTGCTGCACCAAGAAACAAAATGGGTTCCTCACGTCGTTTGCAATTACTGCAGACTTATGTTGTATCGTCTAAAAAATTCAAACAACAAAAAGCACCGCAACTACTCTACACCAACCACATGGAAAAACCCGTTATTGTAAAGGACTGCTACTTTTGCATGAATTCCGCCAAAGGGTTCAACGCCAAAAATAAAGATAACATTTCGTACATTAATGTGTGCACAGTCACAAGAGCAATTGAAATCAATAAAAATCCACGCCAGACTGATTTAAGCGCTTTAGAAGATGATAGAATGGAAGTTGAAAGTCAACGTCATGGAGACGGTAGTGAAACCAGTGATCGAAGAAATCTTCTAGAGCCAAAGACAAAAGTTTCATTCTATCGCGACAGGGACAAAGAATTCAGAAAGTTTTTCGTTAAAGACGAAGAGACGTCTTTAGTGTACTGCAATGACGTTAACGGACTAATGAACTACTTGAAGAAAAATGTGTACAGAGACGAATAATGGCGACTTTTCATTGATTCGTCAAAACACTGTATAAGGCTGTTTTACTGCATAACATGAATACTTACGCTCCTATCCCTGTAGCTTACTCAACGGTCATTAAAGAAGAATATAAGAATGTTAAAATGCTTCTTGAAAATGTTAATTACACAAATCACAAATGGCAAATATGTGGTGATCTCAAAATCATAACAATGATATTAGGCCAACAATTGGGTTTCACGAGAGAGCCATGCTTTATATGCCTATGGAATAGCAGAGATCAAGCCAATCATTAGAGCAAAAAACATTGACCCTTAAGAGATTCATTCAAACCTGGTTCTCATAATATCATCAACCAAAGCCTCGTTGATCCAGAAAAAATTCTACTACCACCCCTCCACATAAAGCTTGAGCTCATGAAGCAATTTTTCAATGCGTTAGACAAAGATGGACAATGCTATAAGTATATATCCCTTAAATTCCCTAATTTTTCAGGCGCTAAATTGAAAGAAGGAGTCTTTGATGGACCACAGATTCGAATATTGACAAGAGATACTAATTTCGTGAACCACACGACGAAAATTGAAATGGACGCTTGGGAAAGTTTTAAAGCAGTAAACGCGAATTTCCTCGGTAACAAAAAAAGTCCTGACTACCAGAATATTGTTGCGAAAATGATAAGAAACTACAAAAAGTTAGCCTGCTAGATGAATCTAAAACTTTACTTTCTAGATTCCCATCTGGATAAATTTCCAGAAAATGTTGATGATTTCAGCGAAGAACAAGGGGAACGTTTTTATCAAGACATGAAAGTGATGGAACAACGATATCAGGGTAGATGGGACGAGGTCATGATGGCTGATTTTTGCTGGATGTTGAAAAGGGAAACGAATGTAGGGCTTAAACGTAAGCGTAACCATTTGCATCGATCCTTCGAAGAAAAAAGGACACGTTATAGCAGGCAGAAAATAGACTGAAGTAGGTCTATAAATCAATTTAATTACGATAGAAAGAAAGATAAAATGTAAACACGAAAGATAGTATAAATTTATCCCTTAAGTGTAAGAAAAGCAGAGAGAAAAAATTTTTGAATAAAACTCTTATTCATTTGCATGTTTATGTTATAGTTCTACATTTTAATTGATACAAACATTGTCAGGTTAATTGAAATGGGGTCAATTCTACTTGTAGTTCTAAGTTTCTTTAAATGAGTAAATGTGCGTCTAAATTTTTAACCACCTGTAGTACAATGAAATGAATTTTATTGTGTTACAACGGGAACACTTAAGTTAAGTTGTGTTGCGTTAAGCAAAATTTCGTTAGGTTCTGTTAAGTTAGATTCATTTGTGGGTTAAGATCAAGTTAACATACTAAATATAGCACACATTTAGGACTGAAAACCGTACGCTTACATAGCTACACGTGTCGTTGAATTTCATTCGGCTAGGTTAGGTAAGGTCAGGTTTTGTTAGGTTAGGATAGGTCAAATCTCTGTGTAGGTTAAGCCGAAGCTGAATGAAACGGTACCGCAAACACAACGGGACCACACAATGAGTTTAATTGTGTTACGTGAAGTTAGTTTAGGTTAGTTTAGGTTTGTTAGGTTAGGATAGGTTTGACCTCTTTGCAGGTTAAGCCCAAGCTGATTCAAACGGTACCGCAAACACAACGGGACAACACAATCAGTTTAATTGTGTTTCGTGAGGTTATGTTAGATTATGTAAGACTAGATTAGATTTATTTCTAGGTTAGGCTCGAGCTGACCCATTCGATGTAGCACACATTTACTACTGGGAAAATATGCTTCCAAAGCTTTACGTGTAGTTCAATAAATTTCTGTTAATTTATGTTAGGTGAGGTCAGGTTCTGTTGGGTAAAGTTCTGTTAAATAAGTTGATATCAGGCAAGGGTTGATCCTTCACAGTTGTCGACATGTTTTTGAAGTGAAAATTTGCATCACTGGCATTATTTTGAAATTTATTTGCCTCAGTGCATGATTTTTCGTCATTTTTTGAGGTTATTTTTCTTGTTACTAGATCCGCACACTTTCCTGTTTGTGTGGCTGTATAATTGCTAGAATGCGTCATGTTGCAAATTGTTTTCAAAAGTTTTATTCACGTTTGAACTGTACTTCAAAATGAAAGTTAAATGAATAAAAAATATTTCACTGATTATTAAAAACATCGAAAAAGGATTAATAAATTTGTTTTTAATACTGAATTATGCTAATAATTTATTTAGATTAATTTTTAGTTCCGACCTCTTTGCATAATTTATTAAATATATTTACAGAAATAGAATTCACACAGTAAAATTATTCATTTTGATAATGATTATTAAAGTGGTAGTTCCATATTATATCAATTCTAAGTGTATTAAAGAACTCAAATCGCATAACCTTCAAAACTTTATCACTTTTAGAATGAACAACCCTGATTTGAAATGTAAACTTTTAAATGGAAAACATCGCTTTCTAAAAATGTTACAGTCCTTGCATTTAATTTTTAGTAATCATACGCAGCGTGGCGACTTAACTAAGAAACCGGGAAAGATCGGGATAAGATGCGGGATGTAATGAAAAACCAAGTATTCATTTCAATTTGGTTGAAAAATAGAGCCAAGTACTAATTACGAGCCAAGTAATTTTACTTCTGAGTTAAAAGATAAATTTTTAACTAAAATGATAAACATCAATCTGAAACAGCTGAATTTGAATTTTCAATTAAAAAAGACAAATTTTTACACCAATTATTGAATTTTGTACAAGAAAAGATTAATTTTCAGCCAAAAATGGATATTTAAATGTTCAGTTTAAGAAAATAATTCTCAACAAAACTGAAATAAAATCTTGATTTTTTAATTAAATTCCCGGTCTTTTTCAGATCTTTCCCGGTTTCCTGCTCACGTTTCCACCTTGCGTATGATTATTTAAAAAATTAATTCAAGAACTGTACCATTTTCAAACGGTGATTCTTTCCACTTACAAGTTTCAATTTCAAATTAAACATTTTCATTCTAAAAGTGATGAAGTTTTGAAGGCTTTGCCATTTGAGTTCTTAAATACACTTACAAATAATAAAATAGTTAAATACAACTTAAATTATCATTACGAAAATACGAGGGTAGTTCAATAAGTCCTTAGAATGACCAACAGATGGCGCGCGAATCGCTCCAAATCATCTGTTTTCAGTCAACACCACTCCCGACTAGAT